>NC_085020.1:6169720-6269720 GCF_963692335.1 Osmerus eperlanus
GCCAGTGGTGATGACCCAGAAATCCCACAAATACACCAAGATCAAACGCTTGCATGAGAACACGCCCATATCAATGCCACGCCACGCCTTTGAACCATCAATTGTGTATCTTAATTAAGAATAGGCTGGTGGCCGACATCTCAAGGAGTAAATAAAATAATATCTCTACAGCTCACCATTTGTGAGGAATCTGTAAAGGTACGGTTACAATTTTCATTTAGACACATTCTCCCCGGTAAATTGTTCAGGCCGGGAATCATCCGCGGTTTTTCCCTGTCCATTCCTTACGGCGTAGGATACACAGCGCATATTTGGTATTATATCAGGAAACATAGAATACACACCCATCGTCAGGATAATTACGTTTCATGTGAGCTAATCATGCACATTATGCTATAGCCTATTCTTAGACTATAAAAGCATTTACATGGCCATTCAACGTTTGGTACAAAAACCTCAATGCACTCCGAGCTACGTCTATACAGTGGTCTAGCAGTCGCATGATTTCCAAATGGGATGAAATAACGTAAAACCCAACCGCTGCTGTAAGACACTGTAGAAGAAAATATCATCTTGTAAAATGCGTTATAGTCTGTGTAACATTTACTGCATCAAGGAGGAAAGCTGCTACTCACTGACAGAAATCCAGTTGTTTCCCCACAGGATCCTTCTAAAAACCGCAACAACGGGGATGGGAATTGAAAAAATAATATAACAGATCCTGATGACAAGGCAGTAGGACTGTGCCACTCTGTTTCAGTCGGTCTGCTCAAGAGAATGTTGTCCTCTGCTGTTACCGACTCCTTTGCTTGGGAACTATTCTGGCACACTGATTTCATCTAGCTCCATACTGTAAAAATCACTCGGGAGCGCGGATCCTGCGCGTCCATGGAATCCCGTTTCCTGTCCAGCCCTACAATCAGTCTCGATCAATCAACCATGCCAAAACACTGCAATTTGGAAGGCAGTCCAATCCGTCGGGCTATCTGTGTTGGACATTAAGTTTGTCCTTGATCACTTTGTGTTATAAGTGTCTAATTACACGTATTAACTGTTGATGTAGGCATTTCGATTGCTGCTTTTTGTCCTCTATGGCATAATGTTTTGCCAGATTTTGTACTGTAAATTCAATGTTTCTTTTATCACAAGTATGTATTACAAGCATATGATTTATTTATATTTTGTTAATTAATATGGTTTTATGTAGAGTTTTAACAACTGTTATTTACTCCTGGTCAGCTTGACTGTTCTGTTTGCTGCCATGTGCTGTCTGTGTGTGTTCTGGGGGCTACAGTTACAGTCCCAGTATAAATCACATCCCTGTTTACTGTATACTGTATATAGCACAGGGCAAGAGGGTGGCGTTCTGGATTGTGATTTTCACATAAAAAGACTCTGCCCTCTAGTGAAATATTTCATAATGCACATTAAGGATTTTCTGCACTGCTTTCTGAGCTAGGTTCAGTGCAAAAACAACTAGTGCAGCTCACATGTAAGGGAAGCGCCTTGCTGGGAAGAAGAGAAGGGGTTCAATCCTTGTTCTCTTTTTAGGCTAATAATGAATTATGGGTATGGTTGAATAGGGTACATGACCTGGTAGTCACATCAAATTCAAGTAAGGTTATTAAACACTCCAGGGGTGAAAACGTAAATGACAAAACCTAATGCTGCTGCTTCTGTGGTTTAACACTTCCGTTGTCTCTGCTCTACCCCCACCTCTCTTTCTCTCTCTTTCTCTCTCTCTTTCTCTCTCTCTCTTTCTCTCTCTCTCTTTCTCTCTCTCTCTTTCTCTCTCTTTCTCTTTCTCTCTATTTCTCTCTCTTTCTCTCTTTCTCTTACTGTCTTTTTCATACTTATAGTATACTTCCATACTTTATTCACTCTTGTTTTTTCGTTCTGCTGCAACAGCCATTCTCTGCCCCCACATCTCAGGTTTCAGACTCCTGCGCATCTCTTGTCAGGTAAAATATGATTTTGGGCACCCACTGTACATGAAGCAATACCAGAGAACATCCTGGGTTGTCACGGCTACAAAACTTCTTCATTCATCATAACACACATGACACATGATGTGGGTTGAGATTCAGGAATTATGTCTTGTGAAGATAAAGATGAGTCACAATGCAAATCTGTAATGGAACAAAACAAACAACAAGATAGTTTAAGTGTCTGGGACCGTGGGTTGATAACGTCTATTACTTACTCAAAGTAATATTTGCACTATATGCACTTTGTAAAGCTCTCTCTTGGAAGTCGCTTTGGATAAAAGCGTCTGCTAAATGAATAAATGTAAATGTAAATATTTCAGCAACCTTTGACATCCTTTTTCACAAAAGGATTTGCAAAGGTTTCACTTGTGTTTTTGCCCCTCATCCACATCCACAACCCCACCCACAACCCAACCACAATAATCTTCTATTTGAGTTTGACACTGTCAGACAGATGTCAAAAATCTGTCTCATTTAACAAAATCGGGTCAAATTTGATTGTTGCATGCAGGAGAGGTCAAGATGGGGGGTGTTTGGACAGTGTTACTGCTGCTGTGGATTGGTATGGATGATGGATTCACTGAGGACATACTTGGTGAGATTAAGTGTGGTGTTCATTCAAAGTTTGTAAAAGAATAACAGCTCTGAAGAGGAGAATGATTTAGACTTTACTTTGTTTTAGCAATACATTACAAGTAAAAAAAAAAAAAAAAGGTGATATTAGTTTCATGATTTTCCAACCTACAAGAGATTTAGGTAAAAGGTTGGTAAAGTTAGTGTGCACCATAGCAAGCTTACTATTATTTTCTACATCCTAAACCTCAATAACAAAAATGACAATCAACAGCAAAACCTTTTTGAGATACACTCTTTGACTACCCACTATGTCCATGTTTCTATTTAACACGCTATGTGTTTTCTGGAGCATGGTTTAAGACTTCCTGTCCTACTCAATTGAGGGACCAACAACAAATATTTTATTGCAACTATATATTGAGCTGCTCAGACTCGACTCAACTAGGTTTTCTGCCAGAATTTCACCTGTAGCCACTCGTTGCATGTATTCTTCTAACCAAAAATATACATTGTTGGCATGAACATTGAGTTGGGTTGGAACATGGGTTAGAAATGAATAGCCTCGATGTTCTCCGGGACGGCAATGATGATGAAGATCAGGGTGATGTTAGCCTCAGATAGTGTTAGATCCGACCATATGTGACCTCCCTCTACAGTCACCTAAACTGTATTTGCATAACCCTTAACAGTATGATCCTCGATTCTGGTAGCCTTTCAGAATGCGACTGTCAACAGCAGAATGTCTATACCCTGCCCTACCATGACTGGAGAAGAGCTACTGTACCAGCTGTACTTGGATAAATTATGTCTGCACTCCATACAACTCAGGAAGAATGGGAACTGGAAGACTCCGAATGAATCTGAGGGATGGGTCCAGTTAATTGGTGCTAACCAGAACAGCAAACATTACTTGGTGACAGTGAACCAGTCTGGCCTGTACACTTGTAAGGTAGAGGTACATAACCCTCCACCGTACAGAGAAAAATCTCTGAGGACAGTTCTGTATGTGAAAGGTACACAAATACTCACACCGAAAAACATAAATTACAGAGCAACTGATCTAACTGCACTAGTACCAGTAAGTATGGCCTGAATGTATTCATTAATGTTGTGAGATTATGTCTGTTCACAGAGGGTTGTTATTTACCACTGAACAACCAAACTCTACACACCAACCAAACTTGGCAGAGACCCAAAGATTGTTTCAGCATTCTGGTTTGGACGGTGGCGTGTGGGACCCTATTTCTCTACAGCATTGTCGTGTCTGGAATAGCTGTTTATTACATGGTAAGTCAGTACAGTCCCTAAACCCAGCCCTTGATTTCCTTGCAGGGATCAGAGTTTCAAATAGTGTCTTTCAAGGTTTCAGAGTTCTGACACTAATCTCACCTCAAAAACGTTGTACTGGTGAACAGTATATCTGATCATTCATTCAATAACTATAAATTGATGATTACTTAATATATATTAAATATATATATCTCTATTAAGCACATACATAAAAGTGATCTTTTCTTTTTGACAGAGAAAGCTAAAGAGGGAGAAACTTTCTCAGCCTGTTTACATGAACACCAAGCCCCGGGAGTTCACTAAGGCTCATGGTCAATCACCCACTCCAGCCCCCAGACCTCGGAATGTGATGTAGTCATCCCATGAATCCCTCATGATCCCTCATGCAAAGGCTTCTTGAAGGCAAACCCCAGTGTCGATGACTGTCATAATAATAATTCATCCATAATATATGTATTTAAATGTAGACAAACTTTGTATGTAGAAAACATGTTACTATATGGGTTACTCTAGGGAGTCAGGTGGCTGAGCGGTTAGGGAATTGGACTCGTTATCAGAAGGTTGCCGGTTCGAATCCTGGCCGTGAAAAATGACGTTGTGTCCTTGGGCAAGGCACTTCACCCTACTTGCCTTGGGGGAATGCCCCCTGTACTTACTGGAAGTCGCTCTGGATAAGAGCATCTGCTAAATGACTGTAAAAATGTAAATTTACTCTCTTGTTGCTTTACATGTAAGTGTTTTAAGCCATAGTTTGGCAAACAGGCTATTCTAGTGAACAATGAATTGTAAAACTTTGGATACAGTTTTTCTCGATTGTTAACACACTACGTTTTCTTAAAACCCTTAACACAGATGAGCTTCCCTGTTGCGTTTTTGATTAGTTTCAAACTCCTTATTGCTTATTGAGTATTTTTGGTCATTAGTGCTGACACATGGACAATTGGTTGTTGAGAGTGTTTGAATTGCGCTGGTTTGAGTTTAGTTATTGAGTGGCAGTGTTTGACACCATATTGTCATTTCAAAATGACAATATGGACACACTTGTGTCTTGTGTCAAATGTGAGAGTTGTGTTTAGATATTTGCAAAACAGTGTGAATGGGACCAGAGAAATGTGTCAAAAAGGGTAAATAGTGTTTCTAGACAGGGGACCATGGTCTTTCTGCTGGGAATTGGCAATGGTGAGGATGGCTTACATTAACAGCTTTTGTGTGTTAGCAATCGAGAAAAACAGTAATCCCTTTAAACCAAATGTATTGTTGTTAAACAGTAACTAAAAGTAACTATTTTAGGTCAGCACATCCCTGATTGGACCATACAACCATTGTAAACATAGTATAAAATGTACTGTGGATTACTTTTATGAACCTGATGAAAATCAAACTTGAATGTTCAGACACTGAAATGGGTTATATCTCTCAACTTATCTCTAAAAATTGTTATTAAATTAGTATACTTCCTGAATTCAGTGTATAATACGAAACATTTCTTGAAATCCAGATGATGATGTCAGTACAATTATCTCACAATCAAAATGTTTCAGTTTGACTAAGGTACCAAGGTAAGGTGAAATGACACCTGATCTGTATCTCTGTCTCTTTCAACTGCTGAACCTGTCACCATGATACCCTTCTGGAAGTGGCAGGAAATGGTACTATTGTCTACATACCAGAGAAAATATTATTAATACATACAGTACTGTGGAGAAGTCTTGGGCACCCAAGAGATTTTTACACAAATAATGTCTTATACTGTATTTCTTCAATTAAATGCTACAGCTTTTCTTGAATTACATGTTTCGATGAGGGCGGTGTGTACACGAGGGCAGCTTTTATTATTATTATTTAATTCTTAATTAAGAACAACACAGGAATTGCGCAAAGCAGTTTATTAATTAGTAGGCGACATATCTGGTGTCTCGTCGGTGAGGAGGCAGATGAGGATACTAATAGTGATGCAGAAAGTTTTGTACCGTACCTATTTGTAGTAAAAATAAATTAGAATTATAGTAAATCTATTAAATCTATTTAATGTTGCTGCATTTTTTCGTTTAAGTGTATCAGATTTGAATGAATATTTCTTAAAGCATTTTTTCTTAACCTTTTTTCTTTTTATTGTGCCTAAGACTTTTGCACAGTACTGTACATTGGAAAATGGATCAGATACTGTACTGTATAATAAAAGTTGTGTAACCAGTATGAAGCCTACTCTCTTATTGTTGTTATTCTAATCTAGTGTATCCTAATGCAGGCTTTTTCATTTTCATTTTTTCTTTTTAGAGAGACGAATGTGGAGACCATTTATTTCAATTCAACCTCCAACCATCCCCTAAATGAGTACACAGACCCAGTGTCAAAACAAATGCAAGCAGCATCATAACGTCACTTGTGGTCTGCAGCAGAATAATAGCAGGGAGTTTACACTTAGGTCTTGTCCAGAGAGAAAATCCTCTCCTTCTTGTAACCCTCTCAACCTTTTCATTCTGTAAGTGGTCAGTGTCTCATCAACACTAAAGAATTGGGTTGTTTCTTTATTCTTTTTTGGCTGTGTGCCTTGTGATACCATGACTGCTAAGGGGCAGTATTTAAATTATACTTAACTTTAACATGCCACCGAACCACACCAAAATGTGCTGAATTCCTTTTTAGACTAGAACTAGAACACTGCCCGTTAATGCAACAAATAATCATTACGAATGAGTTTGGTAAAAAGTGGGAAGATTACTGACTTTATTCGAATCTGAAAATGTTTCCTGTGATTCTCCTCACTTATTTAAGAGTTTTATTTTTTTCATCAGTTCACCCGGTAAGCAGCATCATGTGGTTGTGAAGTATGCTTGTTTATTTGTTATTTTTACACCTTTTTGGTGATGGATGCTAGGTTTATTTTACTAATGCAGGTGACATGACTTAAAATCATAGGTTTGTGAACATCTAAGGTTGAACTATGAGAATGTAAACATATCTAAGGCTGAAAATAACTCAGTCAGCATGTCTCCTCACACCGGTTTTCAGAAAAAACAGGAAGCAAAGCTCTAGGGAGCCAATCACAGTAAACCTCCCAGACAGCACCTAACTAGTGCTGACAGGGTTTGAGGTTCAACTTCACAGAAACAATCTGAGACAACAGGATGTGGGATTAACATGGCTGCTTATAACTACTTATTAAAAACATTTGGTTCATTCAGAAAAGAGGAAACTTTCTTAGCAAGAAATTGCATTGTTAGACAGTTAGCTAACTCAGTCCTCAATCCAATGATAAAAATCTAAAGAAAACTTAATTTTCTACTCTACATACTACACATCATTTAATTCATTCTAGAAAATAAGCATTAAAATTTAATATTTCAAAAATTATATAAAATGTGGATGATTCTTTTGGTAGTGGCCCAGCACAGGAAAAAACAACTTTTTTGATCTAGTCCTCAAACCAAAATAGTAACTAACCTACTTCACGTCTATACCTGTCCAATAAGAGACAAGCAGTTGCATTGAAGCACTGTGATTGGATGGATTGAAGGGTTTATGATTCAGGATTCTCCTTTGTGTTCACAATGCTAAGCAGCTGTCATGAAACCACGAGTTAGAGAAATGAGAGTTCAACTCATCACCACAGTCTACGTGGTCCTTCTTCTCTGCATCTGTGATGGTGAGATCTTTCATCTATTTTACATCAACTATATACCATTCATTCAGAAACCTTGATAATCTAATTTTGCGCAAATGAGACATGTGCGGAAGAAATTGGGATTTCCTGTGTGCTTACATTATTCACTAATCAATAGAACTAGTCATTGGATACTAGTTAGTACGTTCTCATGTAAGCTTGCTATTAATAAGAGTATATTGTGTCTATGTGTCAGGGTTAATAGATGTTCGGGGTCAGGAGAAAGTACTGGCTAAACGTTCCTTGTCATGACTACAAGGAGAGCTCCAACTATGAACTCTCTAGTCTGAGAGTTGTCATGTGTTGGGAGCAGTGAATCTCTTTCTCTGAGACTGTTGAAACGTCATTACTGCCTGACTGTCACAATCTATGTTTACATTCTTGTGCCCTATAAAAGATGGTCCTCCGGCTTTCGGAGCGGAGAGAGACCTGGTTGAGACCTAAGCTTGGTGTTGTGTTGTCATTTATGGTCAGAAGACTGGTTTTCTCTCCCAATCTGCAGATTGATAAATACTTATTAAAATCCAGAACTCAACTGAACTTAGTCACTCCGTTTATGAAGAGACGGACAAAACACTTTCTTCATCACATGCATAATATAAAATTGTAAATACAGTATTGGGTAAAAAAAAAAAAAAAAACGACTAAAGATTATTTGTTAAACTACCCTTACCAGATTCAACAAGCCTCTATAACATGAGATGATGTGGTTTTAATTAACACAAGTTAAGTAATTGCCCATTAATCTAACTGAAGCTCCGTATTTTGTTATTCCTATCCCAGCTTTTCAGGTTTTCCAGCCAGCCAGTCAGACCTTAAATCCAGATGGCACTTTCTCAATCATTTGTGAGCACACAAAAACAGGCCACTCAAAAATGGATGCCAGACTGAACAAAATCACCCCTCCTGAAAATCCTTCTGCAACGAGTGAAATTGTCTGTCAGAAAGAGAACCCCCTCCTAAACTGCACCTGGCTATTACTGGAAAGTAACCAGCACAAATTTACAGTACACAATGTGGATCCAAATGACATAGGATGGCTTTATCAGTGTGAGTTCTCCAACATAACAAAAATTCCGATCATAACCAAAAAAGGATCTCCCACCAAACTACTCGAAGGTCAGTAGGACATCTGCCAGATGGATTTCATCTCAGCATTTATCAGTCTTGGGGACTGTGTGTTGTTGCTTCAGAGCTAGCAAGCTGTTGACCATACTGTATATTTTACAATACTACGATTGTCTTAGTGTGGCATTGTAGATTACACTGTTTTATGTTTAATCATCAAACTGATTCTGTACAGAACAACCTCCGCCACGGCCAATGCCTTGTTAAGTTTTGAGGGTTTTAATTGACTTTGAATTGTTTACTTTCTGTGTTAGCAGTGGCCACATCTCCATGCCTGAGGAATACAACCAAAGTCTCTGAGTGTTCCACCCCAGCCACGCTCCACTGTCCAGACCTTAACCTTATCTCATGGCTGCTGATTGGACTATCTGCCTTGCTTCTTCTCCACAGCCTCGTTATAACGTCTGTCTATGTCAAACTAAAGGTCTGCCTCACTCTAAAACAATACAATTGACTGAATTCAATAACATACAAACCGATAGGATATAGTGAATACTTGACAGTGTTGAATTTAACATTCTGTCTGTAGATGAACTCGGCAGGCATGTACGCTCATACGCAAGGCTGAAAGGAGGATAACATATCCCTAATCTGTAGAGTACAGATGTACAGAATGAACATATTACTTGTAAGAATGTGTAAATGTAGTTTATCTGTCTAAATGATCATGTTGTATCACTCTATCTACAGTATCTGCTCTAGCTCACAATAATCTTTGGTTTTCTGTTATCAGTGTCTGGGATGATGACTCACTAACCCACACGACCATAGAGTTTTGAACTTTTCCATTTAACATTTAGGTCATAATTTGACATGTGTCAAAAGAACTGACAGAAACGTCTGTTACAGATCTGAAGCGAGTATCAGTAGTCCTTTCAATTATCATAACAATCTACAATGTTTTGTGTTTGATTCTTCCCACAGCATAATCAAACCAAGGTAAGAACCCTCAATGACTGATGATGCACCTCAGAGGTTTCCATACAGCACCAAACTATCTAATAGGTGTATTTATTTCTCTGTTGTATAATATACAGCTTCAGTTGATTTCACTTAGAATCAAACTAAGTTTGTAAGTTTGGGATGAATGACACAGTAGATGCATGTGTATTTCAGAGAAGGGGAGGAAACCCTGAAAGCAATTCAACCTACATGGATATGAGGAAGATGCCCGCTGGAGTGAGGGTGTGATACAGCTGCGGCAAGCTGCAGTAATCTGAAGGTTGCCAGTTCGATTCCCGGCTGTGCCAAATGATGTTGTGTCCTTGGGCAAGGCACTTCACCCTACTTGCCTTGGGGAGAATGTCCCTGTACTTACTGTAAGTCGCTCTGGATAAGAGCGTCTGCTAAATGTAAATGTGATAAGAGCTCAAACTAGTAACATCAAGCTTGTGTGCAATTCTTATTTGTTTGCAGAATTCCCCAATGGAAACTATGTACTATGTACAGTAGACAGTTATGTTTAGCCTACCTGATACGTTTTTTATTGTTAAATACTTTTTTGTACTGCATTATTTAATTACAAAGACGGAATGAAAAAAATTACTATGTTCAATAGTAGTGACCGCTTGTTTTGGAATTTGTAGTTAAATAAAGTTATGGAGATCTTAGTGCCAGCAGAGTGATTATAAAAAAATTGATTATGCCTTTTGATAAGTAGGAAATTGCATTATGCAGAATTATAATTTACTGGCAACGTGATTATTTATGAAATTTTTTTGTGTCAAAAACACAATTATTACATTGTTTGGACTCAGAAATAAATACGGTTTTGTTTAATCATAAGGGCAAGAGTTAAAAATTATATCTGGAAACAACCGTTGGCTATTCAAATGCCTGTATAAAAAATACAAACAAACTTTTAAATCTTACAAATAAAGACAGTAAAATTCAGCATACAGGTGCCCTACAACCGTCTGAATTTAGCTCATTTCAGACAAACTGGGCCCGGTGTAGACTACTGACTCCACCGAACGTTATTTAGTGAAACACAAGAAAACAATATTTACTTCCGTCTATGCAACGTACCAACAGTTTTTTTTTTTTTACATTTAGCGACAAGTTAGACTTCAAACGTGGCAGATAGACATCCTCTGTTGTTTGTTTGTAAGATAGATTTGTTTATTTCAACAAGTTAAACGTAGTTAAATACATACAGCACATTTTGTTAGCCTTCTTGGATCTGGAATGGCACATATTAGCTAGCTATTTTAAGGGATACAGTAGCTAGCTAACGGAAACAACTACTGTGTAGCCAGCCAGCTAGCTACAGTAGTAGTGCTAGTCAGATACCGAATAATACCTATCTAACATAACGTTTTAAAAGGAGTTGCATTAAGTTAGCTACCATACATTTTGTTCGTTTTAGCTGAGGGTTACACTACTCAGCTCGTCATTTAAATATGGATGTCAGTATAGCTGTATCACTAATGCGTGGCCAGATGGGGACAGTCATAGAGAGAGCGGTAAATACAGCTGTAGAAACTGTTTTAGCAGAAATGCTCAAAGTTGTTGGCGTCAAATTCGAAGAGCTAAAGAAGGAAATGTCAACAGTCAAAAGAGAGATGGTTGCGGTCAAAAGAGAGAAGGCAGTCAAGGAAAAGGAGAACGAAGATATTAAGGGGAGGCTGCAGCTGTCGGAAATACGATTAAAATATTTAAAGCAGAGCCTAAGTGGCATGGTTTCAAAGGAGGACCGACGGGTTTCCCCCTGCCAGAAGACCGCGTATGTCCGCTCCGAAACCCTCACTGTCCCAGGGTTGTCAGTGCCCTCAGCAGCCTCTGTTGCAGGAAGGGACGATGGCAACGGAGGAAATACAACAAAGGGAATTTACCAGCTCCAGAATAGAGTCACTCAACCGCCCGATTCTTCGTTGGCCACATCGTTTGACAACCTGCAAGAAAATCATTCGCAGGATGTGGATGGCTCAGCAAGCAATGTATCTGTAGTAAATGGGTCATTGGAGGACCAGGAACCTGAAGGTAAAATGGCACTAGCTCTGTGTATATTTTTTGTTTGTATCATGGTCACAATCTAGAGGGCGTGTTACACATTCAACATCATTACGTCTGTTTGACTTTTGCCCCCCAGAAGAGATCACCAGGCCTCTAGATGGTGCAGCTTCTCTGCGGAAGGATGAGGAGTGTGAGTCTGATCAGTGGACCAGTAAGCAGGCAACAGAGACTCCAACCGCAATACAAGGATCTTGTGATCAGACGGAAAGTGCACTGGGCTCAACCCTGGCCTCTAGGGGTTCTTTCCGACCGCATGTGAAGGAGGAGGAAGAGGAGGTAGAGGTTATCTGTATAAAAGAGGAACCACAGGAGGTGGCCTCTCTGCTGCTGGACTGTGAACGTCTGGCCCAGGGTAGTCAGGAAGACTGGAGAGGCCCATCACAGGACAACAGAAACTTCATAGATCATACACCGTTCAGCTCAACCAGCTCTGACACGTGTGAGTAGTCACTCATGCCCTTGTCCTATCTCTTTAACTATTTATAGTCGGTCATAGTAAACATGTCGCAGTTTATTCATGTTAAGTAAATTCCAATTTTGCTGTAATTATAAACCTCCTGTTCTGTCATCAGATTCCCTGTCCCAGCCTGCCATGTCCGTCTCTGTGTCCACGGCACAGAGGCAAGTTAGGGCGTGGCCTAAGGACCTGAGCCTCTATGAGGAGTACAAGCTTCGCAGGGCGGAACTCCGCCGGCACAGCCTGAACCGTAGGCGGGAAATGGAGAAGTCCCTCCCCCAGCCCCTCTTGGCTGACCTGGTGAGAGAGCGCAGAGAGAAGACCCGGCTCCGGGTGGCTCGCTGGAGGGCTAAACGCAAGCTCCAGGCCTGCCTAATGAACCAGTCGGCCCAGGTTACCAGTGCAGGGCCAGCCCAGGCCCTGAACACCCAGAGCCAAGCCCCGGCAGTCACCACGCAGCAGCGGAACAACACTGTCCCCTCCTATGGTAGCCTTTTGTTTAACCGAACTCACTGTAACTCTGCCTTAGCTTATCCTGGTTCTCTCCAGTTAAACTCCTCACCTTCCTCCTCGCTGTTGCTAGGACACAGCCTGGTAGAGACTGTCAATCACGCTGCGGTGACGTCCACTTCCTCGTCTTCCTCACAGGCACAGCCAGGTCTGTCATGGACGGACTCTGAGATCTTTTAATGATAGACCTAATCAGGACAGGTTTTTTTTTTTTTTTTTAAAGAGTGATTTTGTTTGTGTCTGAGTAAACCTGTTGGTTTGGATTTTAGTTTTGGACATGAATAGAATAGTTTTTATGGCTATAATGTTTGACACTGGTGAATAATGTTTAAGTTCAGATAATTACAATACAAAATGACTGATCAGTTTGATTGTGATTTTATGATATCAAAGGAGCAAAATTACTTAACAGTGATGGTTAAAATGTCAATTGTATTTATTTGTCACAATTGTCTATTTAAGAAGAATTAATATTTATGCAAGGCAAGTCTATTTGTATAGCACATTTCAACAACAAGGCAATTCAAAGTGCTTCACATAATGTCGAACGTTAGGCATGTTGAACTTATCCTGACATGTCTATCGATATAACAAAAACTTGATCATTGACATTTCCCTACATGTATCTATGCGTATGAAATCTTTATTTAAAATATGTAATCATTTATTTTGAAAGACGAGCAGTGAGTATTTTGCCACCGCATTTTTTCATTAACAAATTGTTTTTAATTAGGTTTTCTTGCTAAATCTCAATAAATCCTAACTGTTGAAGCTCAAGTCATTCCTCAGGTAGCAGCCACTATACATGATACAGCATCAGGTCACACACCACCACCTGACAGTGTGATGTGTGTAGGTTTGTTGAGCATCTTAACCATTAACGATCTTCTGGGAGATGGCTGCAGGCAGAGTGTAAAGCAGCAGGGCGATGAACAGAGCAGTGATGAGGAGGACCAGGGCTATGATGATGTATTTCTTGTAATTCCTCCAGATCAGGTGGAAGAAACACTTGAAGGGGTTCATGAACCAGGAAAAGGAGGTGTCGGGGCGGCTGATGGGTGAGAGGGAGGGAGGGAGACTTAGTTGCGTTGAAGAATTTGGGTGAACAGAAGTGTTTTCTAACCGTTTTAAACACGAACGCCTTGACTAGAGCATCTTACTTGGGTTTCTCTAGTGGTTCTGGCTCCTTGCGTGCTCGTCCAACTGGGTTTTTGTCCCTCTCCTCTGCGGTTACAAGGTGGAACTCTGCCTCAACCTTCCCCTACAGGAGCGAACACAAACCCTGGGTCTAAGCTAGTGCTAGGCTTGTAATAATGACACGTGGTCTGCAAGAGTCTGAAAGGGTTATATGACGACACACATCTGCTTTACAAGGATTGGTAAAGAGGCCCTGTTAGCACAGAACTGGGAAGTATGACTTGAGTGGTACCGTGAGTTCCTCGGACTTGACGAAGGGCCACCAGCCTCTGGAACGCTTTTGCTGAAAGATGGAGATCTTCTCCATGCTGTCACCCAGCATGTCCAGCTTACAAGCTTTGGCTGACTTAGCCCCGCGAGGAAACCCATGCAGGTCTAACTCCACCGTGCCTAGGAACGCACACAAATCACCTGATGGCCCGTCTTTGACATTCAGCTCATTTGACCCTCTTGGAAATGGAGTTTGTCTCACCTAGGAAGTCATCAGATGACAGCCTCTCAAAGTCCCAGACCTGCAGCACCAGAATGGCAGGGAGTTTTTGCTCGGTTTTGTCCAGAGAGAAGATGCTCTCCCTCTTGCTGACCACCACCACTTTCTCAGTCGGTAGGTAGCTGAAGGGAAACACGAAGCGCCAGTTGAAGTTGCCTTCACCTGTCAGAGAGTTGTAGTGGACATCAGTTTCCTGGCGATCGTCCTCAAAGCCCTTTAACCACCTAGATATAGGAGAAGATCACAGTACAAATGCAGTTTAGCCAGAAACAATACTGTGTACTTTTGTATCTGTGTAATTTGGAGACAGCATAATCACATACAGTAGATGGTTCTCCTCACCCTTTGATATAGATGTCACTTGACTGTTGACCTGTGAGGAAGTTGGTGTCCTCCAGAATCACATCCTCCGTGTTCCAGATGATGATCCTCAACTCATACCTTAGCACAAGACACACAGTCAGCTACATGCTGTATATGTTTCCTTACCCAAGCAGTCTACGCCACACATTAACATGTATCAATCTGCAAATGTAAAAGTACAGTTACGGTCAATGGTAAATGAGTGGTCAGAGCCTTACCCTTTGGGTTTGCGTGGGGAAATGTCCACTGAGGGTCCAGGGAGGGGCATGTCCATAGGGAACATTTCCACCCACATCTGGAGCTGACCCTATGCATCCGCACACACGATGATGTACAATGGGATGTTTGATAGTGTTGACTAGAATAAAGGCAGGAAAGAATAGAATGGAATAGAGTGTAAATACCTGGTCCATGCCTGGCCTGGCCTTGTTGTAGAGTAAGCGCGTCTCAATGTGCTCTGGCACCAGTCTGAGCCCCACCCCAGGTATCTCGGCCCACCTGTGGAGGATCTTCAGAGCCAGGTGTTCGTAGGACTCCACTGTCTGCTCTGTAAGACAGCAACACGGCAGCAGTCACACACCCCTGTCTGGATGTAGGTTAGGGTTTCACTGTGGTACAACACATAGCAGTTATATACTCTCTGACACCATAGATTACCCTCGTCTGAGAAGAGGGTTTTCCCTGTGAAGACCTTGTCGCCAATGGTGATTTTTCCTGGTGTAAAGTGGGGCCCGTCTAGATCGTTGTCTTTACAGAGCTTCATCAGCAGCTCTGAGGGCTTCAGGGAGTCCCTCCATGCATTGTACCCATCACTGAATCAAAAGAAGCAGTTACAATTGAAACAACAGATGGCTGTCAGATCTGAGGGTCAGATGGCTGAGCGGTTAGGTCTATTAATCAGAAGGTTTGCCAGTTCGATTCCCGGCCGTGCCAAATGACGATGTGTCCTTGGGCAAGGCACTTCACCCTACTGGCCTCAGGGGGAATGTCCCTGTACTCGCTGTAAGTCGCTCTGGATAAGAGCGTCTGCTAAATGACTAAATGTAAATGTAACAACCCACACACTTATTTGGAGTATAAAATATTGCGACGCCTCCTTGAACACAACTTTGACTCACACTGAATACTCGGTGGCCAGGCCACAGGTGGCCCGATGGTGGCTGTAGAAGCGATTCTCCAGGTCGATCTTGGTCTCTCCTATGAAGTCGTCACCCCCCACCAAGTCGTAGTCGTAGATCAGGATGGTCAGCAGGGACTCCTTAGGAAACGTCGCCTGGATCTCAAATGACCTGAGACAGTAAAGGAGTCCGGGAGGACAAAGTGAATGAATCTTAAAACCTTGCATAGATCTCCGTTTGTGTTAAGTCTCCTACCTGCCAAAGACAGGGTTGAGTTGTTTGGGAATGTAGTTGTCTCTGTCCTTGATCTCGGTTTTTCCCAGCTTCAGGACGATGTAGGGGTCCGACTTCCCATCTGGGTCTGCTGGGTGGAGGTTGGCAGCCTGGGAAGCACAGCAGTACAGTAGGGAACCATGGAGCACAGATAGCTTGCTCAACTAGATCACACACTAACACTTTACCAGTCAACTCATATTATCAGTCAAAGTCTTTTAGAAAGAGACTAAACGGAATATAGACACCACCACTCACAGAAACTATGTAGACACGAATGAGGACGTCGACCGAGTGATTGGAGGGGATCCCGCGGTTGACCTTGAAGTGACCCGGGTCTGGAGTTTCCTCCCACTCTTCATCTTCAGTCAGCTTGTACAGACAGAAGCGACCCTGGACGCACAGTAACCTGGGATGTAATCACTGATGGACAAGTACAGTACACTGGTCATCTACAGTATATGGATGTATAGCCTATGAACTGTATTGGATGGATCTCCAACCTAGAGACAACTCTGGAACAGGAGATTATTGTTCTGATAGCAGTTTTTGAAATTGTTCGGCATGTTTTAAAATATTTTTTTTCCCCTCTCGTGTCCTATTCTCTTACCAGGAACAGATCAGATCAACTGCGGGGTAGACCCACCACCGGCATAACGTTACTCACCTTGAACTTGCCCACGAACCTTTCATCGCACGTTCCGTCCTCATCGTTGGCCTTGCCCCTGAACAGCTCAAAGGTGTTCACCCAGTCATCAAACAGACCAAACTCTGCCTCCAGTTCCTTGTCATACAGCTGGAAGGGATTGACACAGTCTCAATCAACGTGGTGATGAATTGGCCAGTCCTTGTGGCCCACTGTCACATGTTTGTGTTGTATTATTATTGACATACAGTACCTGCAGTGTGGCCAGTTTGCCACTTAGCACATTGACATCTTTCACTTTGGGTACTTTCTTCTTTTTATCATCAAACTGCTGGCCACCAACTAGCAAAAAAACAAACAAACAACATTTTGCTCTCTCTACGCACACACACACAAACACACAGACAAAAACACACAGTTACTGAAAGTGTTGAATGTTGACCAGAAGCCCCACTGTCCTGCACTGTGGTGTCCTCTGTGTAGTGTGAAGTGTATAGAGCGTTCCACCAAAAGCAGAGAATGAAGTGAAACCCCATAAAGTCAACCAGCTACTGTATAGTTTCCTTACCCAAGGAGTCTACGCCATCGGAAAGCAAGCTTTGGAATGGAGATACTGCAAAGCACAACAATGTGTATGTGTGTGTGCGTGTGTGGTAAGGGACCACAATATTGCATGTCATAATGCCAGAGTACATTGTAAACTATAGCACCAGAGTGTTGTCCATTCAGTTCTACAGTGAAACCTGAATACCTACTTAACCCTTGTGTTATCTTCGGGTCATTCTGACCCATCAGTCATTGTGACCCACCGTTGTATTGCGACAACTTTACCGCATACAAAAACAAAGTGAAGCATTTTCTTTTAACCGTTGGGCTGTCTCAGACCCCCCACATTGCAAAGGTTAAAATAAAATAAAAATTATTTGTTTTTGTATTGGGTAAAATTGGGTAAACACAACAATGGTTCGTTATGAACCTTTGGGTCATGTGACCCGAAGGCAGCACGAGGGTTAATTAAGAGTTCTCAGTTTGATACCACAACAACCTGTATATCAACACTCACCATTCTCATACAGATTTGGAAATGGGTGCCCGTCTCTTAGCTTTGCCTGCAAGACAAATCATAACATCCATTCAATTTCATCTCAAAGGTGGATCTTAATTCATATTCTTGCCCATTGCAACATCACACATTGGATTGAAGCTTCACTCAGTGCTTCACTCACTTCACTTAGGTAAGTCCGTAACCCGGGTCACCCCTTCAGATGCATCCCAGTGACCTCTTGATCTGCAGTGAAGTGCTCTAACAACTGAGCTCCTGTATACCTGTATTCAGTCCCAATTCTCTCACCTGTTGGATCTTGTCCACTGAGGCGTAGTACTTGGACCACCAGTCGATGACACTCTCTGCTGATTCGTCTGCCATGGTGCGTTTTCTCCTCTTCGTTGACCTCCTCGAGCTCTGTCTGTTGTCCTAATGGACGTGAAAGAGGTTTTTAATGACAGTGTGCGTGTACGCTGGTGCGTGTGTGCCCTCTGTGGCCTTGCGTGTCCTCTCACTTTCTTCTTCTCAGGCGGCGCTTCAGTAGTGGGCGGAGCTCCAGGAGGTGCTTCCTGGTCTATGGTGATGAGGCAGTCCTCGGGGGGGATCGCTATCGAGGGGTCGCTGTCTGCTGACAGCTGGTATGCACCTGGGATAGGAAACAGTGTCAGCTAAGAAGACACAGGACCAATCCAGGGGGGGGGGGGGGTTCATAAGAGCCCAGCATCACGTTTAGGATGTTCACCTTCTCTGATAGGTGGGTCCAGAACCGGGGCAGGTGTAGGCTTGGCCATCATGCTGGCTGGGGGCAGAGAGAGAGGGGTGTATTTGAAGGGCCGCAGGTTGTTGATGACGTGGTTTCCTACCAGCGTGCTGCGTCCGAACGCCCGCCAGTCCACCACACTGATGCTGAGGGGAGGGTGGAGATGCTCATTTTCTGGTAGCTCCTAAGAAGGGAGAAAAGGAGGGAAGGATAGAGAGAGAGAGAGAGAGACAGAGGGGACAAAGGAGAAGGAGGGGAGGTTAAGAATCACCTCAATCATCACCATCGAGTACTGGAGAGTGTTAAAAAGTTGCTACAGCAGTTAACACACATTTATACTCATGGCCATGAGCAAAACGATCTATAGCAGGACAGGAAACAGTTACCATGTCTATGGCGTCCACCATAACAGAGAAGTTGGGGTTTTTCTTATAGCTCTGGATGACAGAGGAACGCAGACTCCTCCCTGCACATTCTATAAACACCTGCGGCCGGTCCACAGACAGCAGCTGTACCCTCTTCAGCTCCCTCAGACCCCAGAACAACACCTGGAGGAAGCAAGACAACACACACCTGTCTGTCATAACACACCGGTCTCTCATTACACACACCTGTCTCACCTGTTTAATTTAAAGAGCCCCTTACACTCAACATGGTTGTAAATCCCAGTGTGTGTCTCACCTCCAGGCGGTACCTGCTCAAGACAGGCCTGATGTTAGCAGGTACAGGGTAGACCAGTCCCTCGGCCTCTTCGAGCAGTGGAAGACTCTCCTCACCGGACTCTGGGATCTACAAAGGAGAGACAACTGCTGTAAATGTCCCACTGACCCGTTTCATTTGTTCTGCCTCCTACTATATATACCTGGAGGAGTTCGAAGGCAGCCAGAAGGTCGCCCCCAGACTGCCCCCCGCAGTAAATAGGGCAGTACTGCAGCTCAGGAGGAGAGTAGGGCTCGTCTGCCACTCGAACCACGGGCACTGCCACAGTGGAGCCTAGGTACTCTGCCTTGCCCTGAGGGAGAAGACAGACAGGTTCCATGAGGAGGAAGGTGGATTTCTCCAAAAATCGGAAAGATGAGATCATCCTGTGATTGGACGGATCCTGTTGTCTCTCACCAGGGCGTCGTCGTCGTACACCTCGATGACAACGCGTGGCGGCTCCTGTGCCAGGTGAGCCAGCTCTCCGTGCAGCACCAGCTTTCTCATCAGCAGTGTCTGGTTCCAGGTAGGGGTCAGGGTCTGGTTGATGATCTGGTAGGACATGGGTATAGCTCAGCGGTATCGCATTTGACAGCAAGATCGAGAGGTTGAAGGTTTGAATCACCCCTTGGATGTTGCTATGGATAAAAGCTTTTGCTAGAATAGATGAGAACATTATACATCTGCGAGGGAAAGAGGGAGGATAGAGAGGCCTGAAATAACTGAGAGAGGGAGAAAGAGAAGTGTCAGTGTACCCGAGTGTAGTGTACTGTGTGGGAGGAACGCTTACTGCTGTGTTGTGGCTGTGAGACAGGAAGGAGACCCTGGCAAAAGGATCTGAGAGTCCTGTGCTGTCTGCAGCTATCAGCCCTCTGGCCTGGTACATGTGGGCTCGCAGCTGGAAATTGTGATGATCTGAGGACACACACACATCTAAATGTAATCCAACTACACTACAGTGGCTTTAGCCATTTAACCCCACTTGAAGATTATACTCTATTATACTTTTGTGGTATGGATTGCAGCAGTGCTTTGTCATACCTTGATAAAGCAGGTGGTCCGGAGGGGCACCTACATGCTCCTGAGTGGCGCCCTCTTTGGGTTCCATCCCTTCAGGCAACTCCTCCAGCACATGGGAGGAGTCTGTGCAGCTCCCAAACCACAGATAGATGTCCACTTTAGCCAGCACGGTCCAGCCCACCACACGCTTCCCTGGGGGCTGTGAGCAGGCAAGTGTATACAGGAAGTGTAACAGAGGTGGTTAGAAACAAGAAGCTGTCTCTAGAGGCCATTAAGCTATATATACATTTCGGTATTTTTTTTTTTTTTTCTCCAAACTTCGTTTACCTTGACGAATAAGGTTGTAATCTTGCCACAGTCCCTGCCCCTCTCTTCTGGGTTGGCAGAGTAGAGGAGGTCGCGGGCGGAGACCCGGGCATATGCCACGCGTTTGTTGTTGCTCAGCAACCACACAAACACATCTGGGACAGTGTGTTGGGGCTGGATGAAAGGGAGAAGAGCAGTCAGTTTTGTGTCATCCCACACACACACACACACACGTGCACACACACACACACCCACACAGCGTACCTCCTCCACCAAGAACCTGAGTTTCTGTGAGAGTTTTGATGCCTCCAGGAGTATTTCCTTCACACTGAGGGATTTACGCTTTCTTTCAGCGATGGACTCGGCTTCAGCTATCATACTCTCCTGATGGGGGTAGCAGTGGCATGAACCCACACACACATACTGTACAAAACACAATATTGACTTGAATATGAGGTCACATGATCTATGAAAGGCCCGTACCAGTTCTTGTTTGCACATCGTGAGGCGTTTCTTGTCCAACATTGTCAGCTGAAGTTTCTTTACCTTCCCATCTGTAAAGGCTATGAAGTGTCTGCAGAAAAGATTGTAATCACAGACACACACACACACACAATAATTTGATGACTTCACATGTTCAGTGTAGAGTAAACACACTGGCCATGCTCACGCCACCTGTCATCATAAATTGACGGTGTCGGGAGTACCTGGCATCCATACAGAAGTCCTGAAACATTCGACGAATGAGAAGCTCCGCTCCAGGATCCGACTGCTTGTGTAGCTCTCCTGCACTGGCCATACCCTGTTCCTGGATACAGAACACGATATCACCGTCACTCCCAGTGCATTTCCCAGATGTCTGGTCAGGTAGTGTAAGGCGGAAGCAGGTCGACATACAAACACAGTGGCGATGTTCTCCAACATGTTGGAATTGTAGAGACGATAGGTGCGGTCCTCCCAGCGACTGAACACATGGACGCATGGCTTCTTTCTGCCAATGGGCAGGTGCATGTAGTACCTAGACACACAGAGACGCACTGGATTACCGCATCATCCTCCCGAGACCGCAATCCATCTGCACACAGGACCGTTTGTGGAAGAGAGACGACCATGGGGTGATGGGGTCTTCACCTGTTCCCGTCACAGATGAGGGGTTTCTCTGAGGGGGTGGAGGACTTGCAGACGTCCGAGGCCTCCAGCAGGGGGGTGCGCTCAGCCTCGGAGCTCTCCACCTTTTTTCTAGTGCTGGGCTGAGACGGGTTCTCTAGGGCATTCCCAAAGTTCCCTAGAAACACACACACACACACACACACACACACACACACACACACTGTGAGTACGATATATACTTTGTCACCAATTGATTTGTTTAGATGTAAAAGGTCTCTCAAAAAATAAAATGTACTGACCGACAGAAAGTTCAAAGCTAACTGGCTTGTCCCCGACCTTCCTGTCAATCATGGAGGCTTCAAACAAAGCTCCGAACAGCAGAAAGGTGTCCTTGTCAGTGTCGCTGGCCTGAGGAGAGCAGGACAGCGTTCCGATCTAGCTCTGACCAACAGCTTCAGATCGATAAGGATATATGTAATTGCAACCTAGAAGAATGTGACCGGTAAGGGACTGTGGTGGTGGTTAGCAGTGGGATGAGTGTCCCTCACCTGAGGTGGAGACTCTATTGGCATCACTTCTGCCCCGAGAGCCTTGGCTTTCTCCTCTTCTCCTGCCCCCCCGCCTCCACCTGCCCCCCCAGTGGGGGCCTTGGGGTCCTTCCCTCCAGCTTTCCCTGCTTTGGTATCTTTCACGCGGGGCGTTTTGGACTCCGCCGCACCCGGCCCCCCTGACAGGATCTCCACCGCTAGCTCAAGGTAGACGCGCCCCCTGAAGGACACGCCCTCTCCCACACCCTCGTTCAGCTCAGGGTTGTCGTCCACCAGGGAGAAGTTGCGGGCAGAGCCGTAGAGGTTGACCCAGGCTGGGCCGAACGTGGGGAGGAAACCTAAAGAGAGTACAAAGAGAGAAAGTCAAAGACAGACAGAGGGACAGAGATTGAGAAAGAGAGAAAGAGAGAGAGGCAGGTTATACCAAGTAAATATTGTGATAATCATCAGTAGGAAGAAAAAAAAATCTTTCAAAGACCTGGACAGACCTTTGTCACCATCTTGCTCATTAGAGATCCTGCGCAGGTCGATGTAATGTGTCCCTATGGCAACATCATTCATGCTCCCTTCATCCCACACCTGAATCTTCAGCCTCTGGCACAGGGGAGGGAACATCTCTTTGAAGACCACCTGCTCGTTCCACACCGGGTCTGCTGTGCTCTTCTGGGTCGATGTTCTGCCCTGGGTCACACACACGGTACACCTGGCTCAAGTTCAGATCCTTTCCTCTGCTTACTTAACCTAACCTGGCACCAAGCAGAAGCCTCTAACGTTCGACCAACTGAAAAAAGAATGCAATTAAACTAGTTCAATTAAGTCTCAAACACAGCAAACAAGCCAGAAGTGAAAAAACTAGAAGTGAAGAAACTAGAGGTGAAGAAACTAGAAAGTGGGACAAAGGACATTTTCCTTTCATACCGTTTGTCCAAAGAAGGACACCACCAAGTATGGGTCTATGAGGGCCGTGTTGTCCCCTATAAAAGCCTTGGTGACGTTGGCCATGATGTTGGCCATGATGTTCTTGGGCAGACCCTCGGCCCGGTAAACCTTCACATAGAACCGGGCCCAGGGACGCTCTGATGGGTAACCTTCTGGAAGCAGCAGGTTCCTGGGTCAGAGAACAACCAGTCAGGGACACCTCAAACCACCTTTCAGTATCACACATACAGTAGGGGGATTACTGCTGTGATCCACATTCTGCACAGACGCTCAAGCAAGCTGTGTCAATGTTTTCTTAGTTTTGTGTGAAAAGGATCACTGTGTTGTGTGTGTGTGTGCGTGTGTACTGGATAGTACATTATGTGTTTGTGTTACTGTGTGTGTGTGCGCCTCTCACTTATCAATGTTCTCCTCAGCGTCGCTGAGCTTCTGGGAAGGCTGCATGGCGTCTCCCTTGCCTGTCACAGCGATGTCACATTTCAGGTAACCTTTGACCCCTGTGCGGATGTCTGCAGGGTCAGTCAGCACTGCCCACTTGTTGGTGAACTGATGACCTAGGCAGGACAGGGATGGGGACAAGAAAGAGGGAGGGAGAATAATAAAGCCCGGTCTGGACACACTAACACTTCTAACGTGCCAGGGTGAGGAGTGGAAGGGGTAGAAGAGAGAAAGAATAGCAAAGTAAGTTAGAGAGAGAGAGAGAGAGAGAGAGAGAGAGAGAGAGAGAGAGAGAGAGAGAGAGAGAGAGAGAGAGAGAGAGAGAGAGAGAGAGAGAGAGAGAGAGAGAGAGAGAGAGAAAGAGAGAGAGAGAGAGAGAGAGAGAGAGAGAGAGAGAGAGAGAGAGAGAGAGAGAGAGAGAGAGAGGAGGAGGATGGTGGGGGTGGTGGGGAGGGTAATTCTACCAGGCTGTCTGTAGACTGTCCCAACATCCAGCTTGAAGGATCCAACACAAAAGCTTCTCATGATTTTGGAATGCATCACCTGAGAAGGAGGGAAGTTTACTTTCACTTTGGAAGACACAATTGATGCTCAACACAAGCGTTTTAGTGTGTCTTTTCCTTCCTTATCTACTCACTGAAAATTTGATGATTTTATCAAAGAAGGTCTCTTGGTGGCCAAAGAAGTCAAACACGAAATACTGTTTCAAAAACAGAGAGGAGAGTTAGACTTCCACATCCTACAACAGTCTTGTGTGAAGAGCCTGAGGTCAGAACAGGTGAAGATCCTGGGGGGCACCTCATTGTAGAAGGGAGCGCAGGTTCCCTCTTTGACGGTCGTCTGCTTTTTCTCATCCCCTATCTCTATCACCACGCTGGGGTCAATGTTCTCTCCAACCAGCTGTCGGGCCTCTGTGATGTTGATGGCTATCTAGAGGACACAGATAAAGGCACGATTCTTCCCTCAACTGAGGCCTACGTATATTGGAAGTTGACCTGATTATTATTATTTTTTATTTTTTTATCATTTGCGACGTGTGTGTCTACCTGGAAGGACTGTGCCTTACTCTCAGCATCCAGGATTCTTGGCTTGAGCTTGTGTCTGTTAGGACAGTGCTGTGTTAGTACAGTCGTTAGCTTCGAAACGTATGTCTGGAGGACGGTGAAGGACTGGAGGGATACAGACGGATACAGTGTGCGTTGTACCTTTTGGTTTTAGGCTGGTCTGGTCTGACAGGGTTGAGGCCTGAGGGACCGGCAAGGCTGCTGTCTTCAGGGTTCAGGCCTTCTAGATCTGCACCCTCGGCGTTAGCCTGGGCCTCTGCACCATCTAACACACATTCACACACATGTAGAACAACGTTTATAACACATATGATCTCAATGCAAACACAGTCAAACCCAACCATTCAGTAGCAGGCTGAGTTTACTTAAGTGGCTCAAGTGCAGTTCACAATAAGACAGGACCCAATCTCTCTCGCGTTCCCAAAGCCGCTTACACTGTACACAGTTTGCCGTGTTTGTTTTCAAGGCCTTACCGAAAGCACCCTTGTTTGCCAAGACCAGACCTTCTGTGTTGACTTTCTTCTTCTTCTTCACTTTCAGGCCAAACATTCCCTTCCCTTTCCTGGACACATGACCAGATCACTCTCACTCATGGGCTACAAATGCAATGCATTATATGAAAGTACACAAATACAGACATATCCAGACAAACGCCACCACCACTCTACTGTATCTGTCTTTTTACTGTTTCACACAGACACCAATCCAATACAGTCCCATTAAACAAACTGAGCTTAGCCTTAGCATGGCATCAGGAGTCCCCGATGAACATACACAAAAGGAAATTAACTAATTTGTCTAATTAATCTCTGAAAAACAGAGATCGATCGATCAATCCAGTTTAAGCTCGGGAGCGAGTTAGAGGGTTCAGAGGTGGAGGCAGGTAGCTGTGAGGCGGGCTCACCTGTGTTGTGTACCAGGACTGTGGCTCGATGGATCCATTCTGCCAGGTAAAAGTCTAAGTACTCCCTGAAACAAGCTCTCTCTCAAGAATACGTCTCGTCGCTAAATCTGACGTCTCACTCGTCTTTAATGTAGAGAACCTCAAATGACTAAAGCTCCTCTCCTAACCCTGCTTGTACCTAATGTTTGATTGCTCGTGACGGGATGAAAGTTGCGTGTTTGCGGTTTTCTTTAGGAACCTGCCCTCTTAGCAGACATGACTAGTTACCAATCCCACCAAACGGTACATATTTCAATAATCTACAATACACTGATGAACGCTGCTCTAGTTCAATACAGCTCTGTTTGTATTATGATGGGGCTTGTTCAACAGTCATTGCAAACACACAAAGTATAACAAGTTGTTGTAACAGCCACTCTAATCCTTAGATTGACACAGTATATAATATGAGGTAATGTCAATGAGTGGTGAATAAATTACCTTGGTTTGGAGGCCATTTGATGTTCTCAGATCTAGAATATAACAGGTCCTGTAGACTGAAGAAACTAGCTTTATCTCCAGCTGTGGTGGGTTTGAGGCACAGACTGGAGTTCACCCAGCACCTCAGAGCACAAGGAGTGATACGTGCTACACTGTTGACTTAGAAAAGCATATGGAGACCAGTCCTTCTTATGATCCCTGCTACTCATTTAACTACACCCATTATTACATGTATACTTCCTTAGGTCCTGTTTTCTGAATTTGATCAGTTGTGAGAGGTGCCGTAGAACATGAAGATGTGCATCTAAAGCTTTATTGTAATTTATAGAAGGGTGTGTTCCTGAAGAGATTGTTATGATCTTATAGAATCACGATTTACTGTCCCTCCATATGGTAATTTAAAAACAGCAGACTGCCATGTCTTATGTACATTAGCATTTAGAAACAGCATTATTTACAAGTTAGCTCCATGGTCATTTCAATCAGAGGATGATCTGGCATGCAGCCATGCATGATGTTTACTCAGAGGTTTACCAAGGTGAACAGGATCTCTGAGGCTGGCAGGTTGAGTCTACACACCCCTGGTAAATACACACAGGCTATCATGCAAACTGTCATGCTCCTTAGACAGGTACAAGAGTATTGTCTTTCATCTGAACAGAAGGATGGGGAATTAGTGTTGCAAACAAGACAAGGTGTAATTATCATCGTCTAACTATTGTCATTATGTACACAACAGTTAATGTCAAAGAAGGTTTAACAGGAAAGTACCAATGATTAGTAAGTGTACGTTATTTCAATGGTAAGAAAAGTTTTGTCTGTACCAATCTATGATCTGTCATGTCAGTTGGGCCCTCTACTGGACGGACAATACATTGCAAGAAAAAAGAGCAATAATTCATAATTCAAAGATACATACAAATTTAAAGTACAAACAGCATTTGTTTTGTGATAAAATTTTTATTTAGTAACGGTGAGTAACTACACTTGTAGTGTTCTCATTACATGGAATCTGCAGTCTGTCAAACTGATATATTTATAAAAATTTAAGAAATATAATCTACATACATCTAATACAAACAAAACAACCAACAACTAAGTGTGATATTTCACTGGTCTGTTAAGTATTGCGGCTTTGTAATATGGTGGACAAGTGCTTGCAGGAAAATAATCAAAACTGATGCTCAAATGATAACATTAACTCTGTGCTTAAATAAATCTAAAAATAAAACATTCTTAAGAGCAAAAGCTCTGGTAATTTCAAATACCGTACTGCTGATAACACACAAACACACCCGTGACTGTTTGGTTTTTCTGGCTGAGGAGGAAGATCACTGAAATGCCTTTAAATAAAGGGTTAAAGCACAAACAGCTGGAATGTGGTTAATGTCAATGTAATGTTAGAAATATCAACATCTGATATCTGCTAGCATAACTGGTAAGTAAGTAAAAAAAGAAAGTGCACAAAACATAGCAGAAGGTCATCCAAGCCCATTTTATCACCATGTCTGAGAGGGTGAGTGTCTTACCAAAGCAGGTATGAAAAAGAAACAAGGCAAAAAAGGCACACCATCATCACTATCATCACCACCAACATTACTAACCATCACCACCACCAACATGACTAACCATCCTCACTAACCACCATAACTGTAATTACCACCAATATTACAACCACCAACATCTTCATTGTCATTGAGTACCACTCATTCCTCCTCCTCCTCCTCCTCCTCCTCCTCCTCCTCCTCCTCCTCCTCCTCCTCCTCTTCTTCCTCCTCGTCGCCAGCCATCACCTCCACCAGTAGCTCGGCTGTACAGGTGGCCTCCCCCAGACTGTTGACGGCCTTGACGGTGTACTTGGCGTCGTCGTCCCCGGAGACCTCGGAGATGACCAGGCTGCAGTTGCCCTCCTCGTCGTAGTCGATCTGGAAGTGACGCGTCTCTTTGATTGGCTGCTCGTCTTTATACCAAACCACCTCTGGGTCAGGGTACCCTGAGAGGGGGGAGGGGGCAAACAAGGGATGGGGTACGCTTCATTTAGATCGTCACATTTCAAAGAACCGGGAGAAAAACAAGCGGGGGAAATGGCCTTAACATGCCAGGAGACGGAACTGAAGTGCTCCTTCAGCAGGGGAGCTTCTGTGGTTGCGTGTCACGGTCACCTTCGATCTTGCAGTCAAATCGGGCGGCGCTGCCTTCTACCACCTCCACGTCTTTGATGACGGAGGTGAAGGTGGGCTTCATCTGGGTCTTCTCCTCATACTCTAGACATTCCAGGAACTGGTTGTCGTCTGCACGACAACATGATCATACGAGAGGTGAAAAACATAACTTTCATAACATAACATTTGTACAGAGGAGAAAACCATAGTATTTTACCTTCAGTGGGTGAGCCCTTCTTGGCACTAACCCCAGCCAGCATCGCCATGGACGACAGTCTTCCAATGGCTCTCACGGCATGGCCCGTTTTCTGAAATGAAATCCATGGTAAAGAATGACATAGGAGAGGCATACAGACAGTGGATAATGACAGTCCGAGGTCTACTCTTCTGTTTTGCTTTACCTGCCATTTTCTTCTCAGGATGTACTTCTTCATCCTTTCCTTGGACAGTTTCTTGGTCTGCATGCTGTTGGTGTCCTGTTTCAACCAGGGGTGCTCAAAGCACTGTGCACAGGTGAGACGGGCCCTGGAAACCATCCCAGAGAGACACACACATCAACACACTGATAGACAGGCACATCAACACACTGATAGACAGGCACATCAACACACAGACAGACAGGCACATCAACACACAGACAGACAGGCACCTCAACACACGGACAGACAGGCACATCAACACTACGCGCACTGCTACTACGCTCACTTCATGCTCTTCTTGAGCAGGTTGGTGATGAAGTCTTTGGCGTTGTCCGAGATCTCGTCGAAGGCCTCGTCCTCAAAGTCCCAGGTTGCCGAGGTAACGTTGGACAGAGTCTCGTTGTCGTTGTCGCCCATGAAGGGAGAGAGGCCGCTCACCCTGTGAGGGGGGGAGGGCGAGCAGTGGAGGAAACACACACATATATAAGTGTGACTCCCGCATTTACACAACAGTGACATGTCTCAGTACGGTGCTGGAGCATGTGTGGTTGGAGCGACACTCACAAGATGTAGCAGATGACTCCTATGCTCCACATGTCTGTCGGATAGCTGATGGCCTCATAGTTGATCACCTCTGGGGCCACAAACTCCGGGGTTCCGAACAGCACTTTGAGCGTCCCGGCGTTTTCTGCGAAGCGTTCGGGGTAGATTGATACGGTAACCAACCAGGAAGGTTAGCATGACGACAAGAGGCATACGGACATGGTGATGGGGAGTGTGTGTCTGGACAGGGCCTGTGTTACCTAGTCTGCGTGCAAGGCCAAAGTCAATGAGTTTGATCTTGCCGCCGGTCTTGTTTAAACACATGATGTTCTCAGGCTTGAGGTCCAGGTGGACGATGCCCTGTTGGTGGATGAACTGGACCCCGTCTACGATCTGCAGCATGTACTTGATCACCTCCTTTTCAGTCAGCTCAAAGTCCTCGTCGATAATCCTCTCAAACAGTTCACCACCGGAGATCCTGAGAATCAGCACACACACACATTCATCATTGAGTGAACATTACTTTTACTGAACTACATGGGGGAAACAAACCGAACTGTTAAAACTGAAATATATACTCACATCTCCAAAACCATAACAATGTCCGACTTGCCCTCAAATGCATCTATGCACTGGACAAGCTTAGGGTGATGAAGGCTGTTCATGATTCCAATCTCGTTTCTGACATTATCCTTCTCTTTTGCAGAGTAAGCTTTGATGAACTTCCCAGCCCAGGCTTTTTTGGTTGCTTTTTCCACAAGTTTAAACACTTGTCCAAATTTCCCCCTGAAAACACAGAACGTTTTGCACTTTTGAGACAATGACAGAAGATCCAGTAGGACAGCGTTAATTGAATACACAGAGATTTTTGCACACCCTTCGATTTGAGATCTATATTGATGTTAAGTACTCACGTTCCCAGTCTCTCTTCAACATCGTACAGGTCCTTGACTTTCATATCTGCTCTGACTGTTACATCTCTGTAGTCCGGCTCTTTCTCCAAGTCTGGAGGAGAGGAGCATTTCTCAGTAAACAGTGAGAGCAAATAGTTATCTGATTATTGTGAACCTGACCAGAAGTATCAACATACCGTCATCTGAAGCCTCTGCCTCCTCTTCTGTGAAAATAAAGACATCATAACTTAACAATCATAACAATCCGGGATGAAACAGTCCAACTAAATGTCGGCAGAGTTAAACTGCAAGGTCTTTAACAACAAAAATAACCAATCCTCAACAGTCATTCTAGGGGCACATAAACACTATAATCAACTGACGACAAATCCAACCACAACATCCCTGTCGTGCAACCTAGCCAGCTCTACAGAGAAACACAGGTAAGTCCAGACCCCTCCAGCAGGGGGCGCTCACCGTCCTCGGCTCCCACGGTGACGGGCTCAGACTCCGCGCTGGGCTCTCCGATGCCGTAGACGTTGACGGCCCTGACCCGGAACTTGTACTCCCTGTCGGGCAGCAGCTCCTGCACGTTGTAGGAGGTGCTGTTGCAGGAAACCAGGTCCTTCCACTCCTTGTCCACGGAGTTCCAGATCTCCAGGTTGTAGGACTGGACGGCGCTGCCCCCGTCGTACGTGGGGCCGTACCACGACAGGGTCAGGGTGGAGCGCCGGATGTCTGAGGCCGCGGGCACACGTGCAGGGGGGTCCGGCTTGTCTGATAAACACACGCACGCAGACAAACACACACGCAAACACAGATAGATGGATGTATAAACATTAGGGTCAACGACATACATTCAACTGACACAGACACAGATATACTGCATGTGTATATATATAGAATATATACAAACATGCAACACGCATAGGTCAACACTGATATCTGAACACAGGGGTCAGAATGTAGTTCGAACCAATAGGCGCCGCAGTAGTCATTTCAACACGCCCTGAATCCACTACAAGACTGGAACCTGTGAACAGCTGTGCGTGCGCTCATGGTTCGGAATGGCCTGCCCTCTCATTGGCTGGGACTAAGATTAGCCACCTGAGATGAGTGGGATTCAAACCCCGAACATTTTCCGGAAAGGACACACAAGCTCACCATTCACAAATGTCAGCGCGGTGGGTTCCTACTACAGCATGTGTGAGTGGCCCAGCTGTGGGTGGGATCAAGGGAGGTTTCACCCACACTGCACTGACTGACCTGGCTGGCTCGGCCTCTCTGACTTACGGTAGACTTAGCCTAATGCTACACTTGAAAAACCTCCACTGAAAGTCACTGAAGTCCAAATGAGCTTCTCATAAAACATGCTGTTCCATTAGGGCCACAATAAATGTCAGTAAAAGCACCAGGGCCAAGGCTCAGGCTGCCCTCCCCAGGCCGCACACTTCTGGAGGGAACTTGAGTGAGTGACTCATCCCTGAGTGCTCTGACAGAGACTTCAGGGAGGGAGTGTGCATCTACTGTTGTATTTCTTTCCTGTGGTGTTAAGACGGTCTGTGGCAGGCCTTGGGAGGGAGTGAAGGTACAGTTGATTCCACTCTCCTTGCCTGGGGCCAAGCTAGCCACGCTGTAACTCCCAGATCTGTAACCCTGAGAGGCTCAGCTAATCCACGTCGGCCTCTCGTAAAACGCCACAGAAGCCAAGCCGCACAGCTCAGCACAAGCCCCACCAGCTCTGGCATGACAACCAGAGGGGGTGGGGTGTGTGCGTGTGGGGGTGTGTGTGTGTGTTGGGAGGGGGGGGCTGTTCACACACAACTGAAACAAGTGGGACATGTGAAGTCTAGCAATGCCATGTCAAAGGGATCAGGTGGCTGAGCGGTTAGGGAATCGGGCTAGTAATCCGAAGGTTGCCGGTTCGATTCCCAGCCATGCGAAATGACGTTGTGTCCTTGGGCAAGGCACTTCACCCTACTTGTTTCGGGGGAATGTCCCTGTACTTACTGTAAGTCGCTCTGGATAAGAGCGTCTGCTAAATGACTAAATGTAAAATGTAAATGTAAAGCTATAGCCTGCCTTGCTCTAGTCAAAGGTCAGAGGACCAACAAGTAGGTAATGCATTGTAACAAGCATCCCAGCAGAGTGTGACGTTTCACCAGGTCTCCAAGCAGCCCCTGGTCACCTCTGGGCATGCTGTTAACAGTCTCTGGGCATGTAAACACTGGCTTCATAAACTCTGCCGTTTATGTGGAGCGGCAGGTCTATAACTCTCCTGCAGCTGTGTGTGTGCGCGTGTATGTGTGTGTGTGTATGTTTCCCTGAGTCAGGCTGGAACCTCTCACTCTGACAGGCCAGGCACCGGACCTTGTATTAAAGCAGCCGGTGGAGAGAGAAGCACAGCCTTAAAAGGCCATCTGAGACCGCTCTCCACAGGCCTGTTAGTGTTTGGATCTCCAGCTGGAGCTGGGGCAGGGATTTGGGCTGGAGCTGGGGCAGGGGCTGTGGTTGTGGTTGATAATGGGCTGGAGCTGGGGCAGGGATTCGGGCTGAACTGGGGCTGGAAATGTCCCCAAGCCTATGGCTCATCTCTCGTCCACTCTTGTCCCTCTCTCCTCTGGGGATGTGAGACGTACCAACGATGGTGAGGTTGAGCGCGGCCTGTCTGAGTCCGTAGCTGTTCCGCAGCTCGATAGTGTAGCAGCCACAGTGCTCCTGCTGGCTGTCCGCTATGGTCAGCTTACTGCTGGACTCAGTGGTCTCAATGGTGATGTCGCCTGTCCCCTCTTGGATCTGAGGAGCACACAGGTCGATGTGAGAGAGACTGACACATGGTGGTGTGAGCGGGATGTGATGTACGGATGGGCTCTCTTACTGGTTTCCTGAACTTGAGCCAGGTACAGTTGATGGGTGGGGCTCCTCCAAACTTGCAGAGCAGATCCACCTTCTCCCCAGCCAGGATCTTCATATCATCAGGGAACTGGATAATCTGAGGGGGCAAGCCTGGAGCAACAACAAAGGATGTGACATCACAAAAAAAACACATTAGCCAGAACTATGTTCTAGGTTGTTTTCTTTATATGTGAAAAATATAAAAGTACAAAACTTTTAATCCACTTTCAATCTACAAACTGTTTACCTTATGTCAAACCGAGCTATAGCCATTTAAGGGGAAAAAATCTAACTAACGTCCCCAACACCTCAGGTCAACATTACCAGTCTCAACATGAAGTCACATGGAACATCCCTATCCCTACCACCCTAACCGCTATTTAATCCATGCCCTGCACCATTAATCTGTGGCTGAGTTGGTTTGGCAAGGCCCCGGAATTTCCACACACACACAAATATGCACACACACACACACACACAGTCTCTCACCATCTCTCTTTATTTCATCGCTTGCTAACACCGTAAAGCTCCACACAGTGGGTCAGGGCGCAAGTGAAACAGCTGCAGCGCTGCCCGACACTGATCGCAGGGCTCCACTGCTTAGAAGTCAGAAGTCAGCTTGGTTTACACAGGTAGAGGGGATCTCTCACTGCTATAAAAGGCAGGCCCAGACCTACATAACCACCACCACAACAAACTCACCAGCACCACAACAAACTCACCAGCACCACAACAAACTCACACCCAGAGCAGGGACTGTCTAAACCCCAGACACACTTTACAATGACTGTCACAGTAAAAACAAACTCCTACCAGGGCAAGTCTACACACCAGAAACCTTATGGCTGTCACAGCAAATCCACACTCCTGTCCAGAGACCAGTCTCTTACATCCTTTTCACACCTGCACCGTTAAGATGGGGATGTTCTAAACTTAACAGCTAACAAAGTATTCTACCTTTTCTGCTAATAAAATCTGCAACAAAAAGGTTCCCTTCCTGTAGCATAACCCCAGTTTTTCATAACCGTCGAACCAAAAGAAATGATCATACATTTGAATGGAGAAATCAAACAGTTATTGTACACTTACCTTGTTTAGGAGGTGTCTTTGTGTTAGGTTTCTTTATTCTGGCCTCACCTGTAAGACACCCCAGCAAGAAACACAACACATTACATATGAGCAGAGTTTATGAGGAAATCATTCAGGGATCATGAAACATTCAAACAACCAGGCACCAACTATACTGTACTGTACACTTTCTAATTAGACGGATCAAAGGTTGGTGGCTTTACAGGGGCAGACCATGTACCTGAATGGCCACCACCAGACTAATGTAGACTATAGGGGGAAACAGGACTGGGGCTAAGAAGACTATTATTCTAGAAAAGGATCAAGTTTGCAAAACACAGTCAGTCCAAATCATATAGAATACCCTGTATACATTGAGTCCACCATATTATCTTTCAAACAAATGAACAATTCTTCCAGTGACTGAATAGTATATGGTAAAAACAATGTAAACTAGCATGTGTGTGTGTGCATGCGCGCTTGTGTGCGTGTGATAAGTGAACTTGTGGGAGGAGGGCTTCTCTTCTAAATGTCCTGGGTGAGGCTGTTGCCTCAGTGCTGATGTCCTTTGGTATTTGCCTTTTTTGGTAATACTAAAAATAGTCCCAGAAGTATCCAGGAAATGGCTCTTGGCACTATTTATTTTACATTTGATTGCTGTCAAGAAACAATGTAGCCAGTAAAACCAAGTAATGCAGGGAGAGGGGATACAACAACCCTCACAATTACATGTTTTAATCTTGGTCATTCATTTTTTCAGTCTTCTCACTCTCTCTCTTTTTCTCTCTCCCTCACTCTTCCCGGAAGAGCTTCCTCCTCCTCCTCTTGTTCTCTCACTGGAAAGAAAAACATATTTTTCCAACACAAAACTATTTTGGATAACCATAGAAGTGTCCAGTGTCCTGAAATAAAATAAAAAACTCGATGGAAAAAGTTTGATTGCTCTACAGGCTCACTGACAAAACAATCCTGTAAATTTGTCTGAGTATAGAAGAACTAGAAGACAAAACAGACTAGAAGTCCCACCAGCACCAACCGTCTGTCTGATGGTTTTAGTAGAGGGGGAAATGGCTTATCCTCTAATACCAAGTTTCCAAAACAACTTCTTTCCATTTGAATTAAAACAACAATCTCCACAGGGCTTTTTACATACTTCCAAAATGAAATCTGTACAATTAGTCTGTAAATGACCTGGCCTGTAGTTTTACGACAAGTCAAGAAGCCAAATGACAGATTCAACCCCACAACTTGTCTCTGGGGTCTGAAGACACACTAAGCTGGCTTTGTGTCAAAGAGAGGATTCTGCCCTATTAAGGCAGAAACACAAGATAACCATCTATATGTATGTTAAGGTCATTGAATAAACATGGCTTTAAACCATCAAACTGGCAGGTCACGTTCTAGTTCATACCAAACAACCTCTGTGGCTCTGATGGTGTAAGCCTGTCCCTCACTGCTTGTTGCATCCTGTCACTACTCCTCACTTCTGCGGCTACCAAACACGTGTTATCAAGCGGCCCCTCGGTGTGCCGTTCACAAACAAAAACAGACCGTCACGTGACAGGAAACACGACTGAGAACATTCACGCCCTCCACACCACAGACAGCCAATCAGAGAGCAGCCGCGACACAGACCTGCTGTTGAGCTAGCTGGAAAGCAGAGCCAACTGAACAGTTTACCGTGACCCCCATCAACTCATTAAAGCCAGCGTCTCTGGTCATGACCCATTCTACAACCACCAGAGGGTTTAACCCAGTTACTGCTCTGGCATGGTCTCCTCTTCCTTCTGAAAAGAGCTCAAAACCTGCCTCAGACATTATGTGCACGCGTGCTGTTGACAGAATTCAAATGCATGCCAACCGTTTATCTCAAACTCGACAAGCATCTGAATGCGTCAGGCCATGTTTAACTTGTTTGAATGTGTTAGGGATGACCGTCTGAGCTCGTCAGCCCAGATTTGTTACGCTGAGACGACGTGGAGACAGAGTACTGTCATTCGAAAGCATGGGGACCACTGCCATGTCGACACGAAGGTGAATCAAACAGCGCTGACACCAGACACCGACCAGTCCTCATTACATCTCACTTGGCTAGCTGCTGAACCTTGATAAACCCCGATGAGAGGAGAGGATGCAGAGGTAAAGATGAGAGCACTGTGACATATGAGGCATCCGACATCCACATTGCACACGCGGCACACACACACGCAGTGTGATCAAAGTGGATAGCATTCATTCCCTTTTCGGTGCACTTGATCTAGCTTGTCTGGCATGCTGTCCGGGAACAGTGGGCACTGGGCAGGGTTCAAACTATTCCATTAGTTCCATTAAACAAGGCATGCAAAATCAAGCACACCTCATGTAATTGAGAGAGAGAAAAAAACGGAATCCGGGCCAGAAGTAGTTGGAGTAGCGTGTGTGTGTTTATGATGGGAGGGATATTAGGTCGAGGGTTGGAGGGCTTCCAGGCAGGACAGTGCCTTGTGAGCTCTTTAGGACTCTGTTCTGGACATAGTGCCCCTGAGAGCAAGTTAAATAAATGTGCAGGGGTTAGAGTTTTCCAGTTAAGGATGAAAATGCTGCTTGTTTTCATAGAGCTACTCCATTGATGCATTTCCCATGCCTCTCCACACATTCACAGACTTTACAGAGATACAGCACTATAGTCATATACACACACGTGCATGGACACACACACACACACACACAATAAATGACACACACCACACATGCGCTGTATAGCGATAGATCAATCTAATGTCTGGTTGCATCCAAAGGTTACTTGTGTAACTCAAGGACCTAAATCAGGATGAAAGGCACATAAGTGTAAACAGCAGGAACTATGTTTAGGCCAGTAAAGGATCACTGCATTTTCTAACATGGTCCAGGACCCTTATAGCGCTTCTCTACACTGCTGGAGGGAGACTGGGCCTCTGAGAAGAGACACTGAACCACCATTGATATGTCCGGGGACAACACACTGGAAACGAAACATCCTAAAGTAGAAAACCATCAGTTGAACACTATCATGTTTAGCTACAACCAGATGATCAGACACAACCGTACCTAGGAATCTAACTTATGACAGACAAAAACCATGACTAATCGCTCTCTTATGTCAGGTCCTAGGCATCCTACTTTTTATTAAAAGGCTCTTTTTCTCTTCCTCTTTCTTACTTATTCTCTCTCTCTCCCTTGCCCTCTTGTTCCCTCTCTCCCCTGCCCTCTTGTTCCCTCTCTCCCCCTCTCCGCCCCCTTTCTCTTTCTCTCTCTCTCTGTCTCTTTCTACCAGATCAGTTCTAGGCCTTGTTTGGATCAGGAACATTCCAGTGGGACAAAAGCGTATCCCGAAGCTGGCCGATTTCAGCAGAATCTGGGAGTATTGGAAAAAGAGGCCAGTGAGTGCGTGGTGAGGCTGAACGAGAGGGCTGGGGAGCAGGCAGACACAAGCCTTACATGGAAGTTTGGAAGAGGAGGGTGAGCGAGCAGGGCAGCTACACAGAAGCCCTCTCTCTTTCTCTCTCTTGCTTCTTCCTTCCGTACCGCTCTCTCCCCCTTCATCTCTTTCTCTCTTTATCCCCCCTCTCTTCCCCCTTTTCTCTTTTTACCCCCCCCCCTCTCTCTCTCCTTTTCCCCTAGTCACTCTCTTTGTATGAGTTCCAGAGAGTCTCGGTCTGCAAGACAAACACTGCTCCATTAGGTCTGTCAAACCTCAGGGGAGGGAGTATCACTGTGACCTTTGACCCGTTAGACCCTGGAGCAAGAGAGTAACCTTACAGATTCCAGGCTTGTGTGTGTGTAAAAGAGAGATAGAGAGAGAGCAGCGTTTTTACACCCAATCCCATAGAAAACTATGCAGGCTGGCCGAATAAGATACAGCCCAGCTCCTAAATTCTTCCCATACCACTCACAAAGATTAAGATTTAGATCATAAAGATAAGGCATAGCAGGCTGTCCCCCTGGTTTGAGTGTAAATCTAGTGTATGGAGAACATCACTTCGGGTTACGGAAAAGTACCCATGAAGATAGAATCCTGCAGATCATAATCTCTGTGTGTGCATGTTTTCTACGTCTGTATGTTTCGCCTCCTAAAGCCAACTGCAAATGCAGAAAAGATTGCAGCCAAAGTAAGTGGGTCCAGGGTCAGGATAATATTTTCTCTCTGTTCACATGCTATAAAGGGACCTGGCCGAGGCTAGAGGTTGAGGCTGGGAGCTCGAGCTGGAGGTTGAGGCTGGGAACTTGGGCCAGGGGCTAAGGCTGAAGTTATGAACTGGGGTGGAGGCCAGGTCTGGGTCTGAAGGCTGAAGCTGGGCCTTAAGGCTAGGGTTGGGGCTGGAAGTGGGTGTGAGTTATCAGGCTAAGGCTGGGGCTGAGACAGAGGCTGGAGTGAGGACGGGCTGCAGCAGTGGGAAACACACACAGTCCCACGCCTCTCCTTTTTGGGAAATAAGGAAGCGCATGTTTTGGAAACTCACTCTCTGAGGTAGGGGTGGTCGTCTTCTTGCTTTTCTTGTCAGCTGTGGTTGAGTTTGTATCCGTAGGATCTGCAATAAAAAAGACCAGAGATACGGGACAGTTGTTAATAACAGCCCTTATCTTTTCACACAAACTCAAAGCAAATCACACGACACGTGCTTCGTAGGACAACGGTAACAACAATGGTGTGTCATAAGCAGAACAAATCACAACTTTGAATTTAACTGTTAATCAAGTGTTTAGATGGTAATATACAAAAATTGCTTTCCGATGCATTGCGAGCGCACCTATATCTACGTATGAGTGCGTCTGTGAGTGTGTGTGAGTGTGTGTGTGTGCAGGGAGAGGACGTGCAAGCCGGGGGGAGTCTGGGACAGGGATCCCAGCTCTAGGCTAATGGGTGTTGTGTAATTACAGGAAGTTCCAGAGCATAGGCAGACTGAAGCTCCTGGGAGCAGGGCATGGTGGGAAAGGAGGGGAGGGGGCCGAGGCTGCAGAACCACACACTGTTGCGACGGCCAGAGAAGATTTGTGTTTATATGCGAGACGTTTCGGACATGTATTATGATGTACTGTGTGATTTCAACGTGAGAGCACCTAGAACCATCTTTATGTCCAGGTTCTACTCACCGTCCACCAGCACCATGCAGGAACACTCGGATTTCCCGCCAGAGTTTTCAGCCCAGCACTTATACTGGCCCTCGTCTTCAGGCAGGGCCTTGGCAATGGTCAGGGAGCACTGTCCACCTGCAGGGGCAGCCAGGACAGAAACAGTCAGCAAAGACACATGGTCAACACAGAGACGCCCAACATTACCACAGAAACAGTCAGCACAGATGCATGGTCAACACAGAGACGCCCAACATTACCACAGAAACAGTCAGCACGGACACATGGTCAACACAGAGACGCCCAACATTACCACAGAAACAGTCAGCACAGACACATGGTCAACATAGAGACGCCCAACATTACCACAGAAACAGTCAGACCAGAGTCAGGCAGTGCAGATACACCTAGCATAGGTCTCTATGTCAGCCCTGTCAACATAGTGGTGGTCAGCACAGGGGTGGTCAACAAAGTGATGTAGTCATGAAATTGTTTAGTAGACACAAGAATAGTGAGACACCAGGTCATAACAGAGGGAGACAGACATGACTGAGACACAGGTACAGTCAAGACAGGGACAGATAGTCAGAGTAAAAACAGCTTGAATTTCAGCCATGTTATGTAATTATACGCAGTACAATTGTGAATTCTGAAATCAGATAGCCTGAACAACACTGAAATCACCAGAAAGACACAGTGGGCCAGGGAGCCATGGTCATGTCTCAGCCTCCAGTGACTCCTGTAGCCTGAGCTTCAAGCTTTTGGGATCAACTGTACCTAGGCATGCTATGATAAACAAAAGCTGCTTCTCCCAGAGCCCCGTGAGGCCTTCACCCAGACAGACTATATATGAGAGACGTTATACTGCCCATGGTATTGACATGGTAGTCATAAATTGGAATAAGGTAGAGGGCTGGGTGACATGCAGGATTAATAGTTAGCGATGGGATGACAGACATACACACACACACATACATACACACAGCATACCGAGACAAGCAGCGAGGGTGGCATTGTAAGAACTCCCTACAGCTCGTCAACACATCATGCCGCCTGAAATAACAGCGTGAGGATTATGGAGGCCTGGAGGAGGCTGGGACCCCCAGGAGTCTAGGAGCAGGGAATCCTTCTGCTATTCTGACCCTGGCTATTAATACCTCTGTAAACACGACAGGGGAACTGTTTCTACAGGGAAACAATTACACGGACGGAACACAATATTAATCAGAAGCCCTGAGCTATGCTAATACTGATTCCCCCTAGGTAAAGTGATCGGTTAGCAGGAGCAAACTCGGCCCCACATCTTTGTGCGTGTAATAGAACCTTCTCCGTGTTCTAATATTAGAATCCCACGCCACCCCTGAACAAATGGCCAACCAATCCGCTACTCAAAAGAAAATCCTCAGTATTGTGCAATCGGCGCGACTGTGCTGTACCGCCTGCTGTGTTAACGAACTGTGAGCTTATCTGCTCAGTCTCAGACAAACACCGCAACGTTTTAGAACAAGAGCGCGGATCTAGGCACGTGGACATATATTTACCGTCGTTGGCGAGGATGATGAACTTGGAGGGCTTGATGACCTTGCCGTCGAGAGTCCAGGTAACCGTGGCCGGGGGGTCAGAGGTCACCAGGCACTGCAGCCGGAGGCGCTCTCCGTCCAGCACGGTCATGTCGCTCAGCTTCTGTGGGAACACCGGCTCCTTTCCAGTGCCGTTGCTCTTCTTCTCTATAATCCCTCCGTCCACACAGTTGACCGCATTCTTCTCCTTCTCCTTCTCGCTGGCAGCAGGGATGTCCTTTGCCACCGGAGGACCTTCTCCGTTCTTCTCCGGGCTGCTCTGTTTCTTCTTGTTCGCCAGCACTGAGCGGAAGTCAGCATTCTTGGGGCTGTCTCCCTCGGGCGCAGGGGCAGCGCCTGGTTTAGGCCCTGCTACGGCCCCTGGGGCCTTCTTCGCCAGAACGGCCCTGAAGTCGACCTGTTGAGGGGCGTTGACCTTCCTCTCATCTTCCGACTGCGTCTTGGGCTTGACCCCGGCGCGGTTGAGGTTAGCCCTGAAGTCCATTTGCTCGGCCGTGTTCTCCTTCAGGTCCTCCTCAGACACACTCTTGGTGGTGACCCTCCTGCCCAGCAGGTTGCGGAAGTCGCGTTGCTCGGCCTCCCGCTGGCGGACCTGCTCTTCCCGGTGCTCCTTGGTCTCCACGCGCCTCTTGAGCAGTCCCCGGGCTGGGCTAGGCTCCTCCTCGCTGGGGCTGGGCTCCGGGATGGGCTCCCCTGGCTCCTGGTTGTCCTGGGGCTGGCTGGCGGAGGTCCTGCTGCTGTTGCTGCTGAGGCTGCCTCTGCTGCTGGTCGTCTCTGCTCCTCCTCCTCTGCCTCCTCCTCTCAGCACTGTCCCTGCTGCTGCTCCTCCTCCTCCCTCGCGCTCACAGGGCTGGCTGCTTCGACACAGGGGCGGAAGGGGAAAAAACACAGGGGTCGCTTAAAAGCCCCGGCTCACTGGCTGACTGGCTCAGCCCACCTCTGGGTAATTGAGAGCAAGGAGGGGAGTGAGAGGGGAGGGAGAGGGGAGCACCACAACTCAACATGATGTTACATCAGAGATGACTATAGTAGCCTTATAAGGGAGCACACCCTGAACAGGGCCCCCCCCCACTCCTCCAAGAACAGACCCTGAGCCTCCCTCGATCCCCAGCCCCCTCACCCTACCCCCCCCATCCCCTGACTCTGAACAATGGCACAGCTGGAGGAGGAAGTACTGTAAACAAGTTATTTCGTTATATTGAGGGATTAAGCAGATTTTGAGCAGGGGGTCTGGGTAGGGAGGGAGGGAGAGTCAGAAATAGTCCCTGGTCCGGTGGGGCTAGCTGGGCTGAGACACATACGTTCTGTCTTCTCTGCTAGACACCCCTGGACCCTCGCTGACCACCAGACTGGCCACACAACTGCAGTCTCCCACCTTGTTCCTGGAGAAAAGACACAATCAAAAAGAAAACAAGGTTGGGGGGAGTTCTAGCTGCTGATTCGTTGACTAAATCCTTCTGAATAGATATCATGTTAAAGGGATTTGGATCGCTTAGGGCTGGATGCTCCACATGACTAACAACTACACTGGTATTACCACCCACATGCCATGCTGCCAAACACAGCACACCAAAACAAAACAACACTAATTAAACTTGATTTGGGCTTTAGAAACACAATAGCAGATGCAGAGCTGAATATTATAAAAAAAAGGCATGACTGTAATATGAAAAAAAAGAAATGTTGTAACAGAACTATTAATGGTGTGGTTGAAAGGGCCATATCATGATGGGATTTTGCTGACTTGTACTGTAACGGGAGGTGTACTAGGAATTTCTGGGGAGTCATGCTGTAGTGTTGAATTTAGTAAAAACAAAAAAAGAAAAAAGAATCTATTAGCAAATCGAACAATCAATTAATTAACACTCCATGGGACTTCTCCTAACTACCTGAGGCTGATCAGGTAGTCTCCAGCGTGCTGGGCCCTAACTCTTCTGATGAGCAGAGACACTACGTCCTCCTTCTGCAGCACCTCATAGTCCGGCCCAGAGGAGAGCACCTGCCCACCTCGCCTCCACTGGAACTCTGGGAAAGGGTCTCCAGCAATGGCGCAGGACAGCAGAATGTTCTGGCCCACACAAGCGCTGGTGGACTTGGGCTTGGTGATGAACCAGGGCTGGACTCCGTCCTGGGGTTCTGGCATAAACAAACACAAAATGCACACACACTCGTTGTGAGAAAAAGTAGTATCAGTAGTTACAGAAGGTTACAGACAGTTTTGAATCCCGCGCTGCCGTTCTTCCAGTACCTTGCACAGTGAGCGTGGCTTCAGTACGGATCTCTCCATACTGGTTCCACACCTCACAGGTGTATTTCCCGTTGTCTTCTGGGAAAACTTCCTGGATAAACAGACTGTACTGGTTTTCGTTCCTGTCGAAGTGGAAGTCCTCAGACTCTTGTATCTCCTTCCCATTGTGGAGCCACAACACCTCAGGAGCAGGGTTGCCTGGTAGGTTAAAACAAGCACACACCAAACAACATGTACACAATAGATATTTTACAAACAAATGGTGTAGGATCTCTAAAGAGAGCAGGAAAGACATGCCTTGAGACAAACCTTGAAGGTATACCTGTCGTGGTACTGCGCTACTTAGCTCATTTTGGCCCAAAAACAAATACATTAGCATTTGGTTTCGTTTCATTTTGCTCCCCTGAGGCCCCCCTGCTCATCTCATAAACAAGATGATAGTGAGGGTCCTCCAATCACCCCTGGCTGTCAGGTCACATGGGGGCCAGAGAGAGAGAGGAAATGCAGATGTAGAGAAACAACCAAACCAAACATCTTATCTCTGGAGGCCTCAGAGGAAATACCACAGTAATAAAGAAAACACAGTGGTGCAAACACAACAGAAATGCAACCAAAACACAACCCAAGCTAAACCTCAACTTAAAACACAATGTAAACACAACTAAGCCTTAACCAAAACCCAACCAAAGCCCAGTGTTTCTCCTATGAAATACAGTAGGTTAGGATCAGCTGGGAGGACTGTGACTGTGATACCAGAAAGTCCAGGCCATGTTTTTCTATCCCCTGTGTTTGCTTATTCAATTCCAGTTTTATGGTTTCCACTTGTTGAGCTACGGACCAAGGTATTGAGAAACAAAAATGCATTGCTCCATCACAACACTTCAGCTCCCACTTAAAACCAGTCATTTTCACGATGGGAAGGGCTTTTATTCAACTCAAACAGATAATTGGCCATACTGTACAGTATAGGCATCCACATTTCCATGGTGTGTAAGGATGCACACCAGGGACAGAAGAAGGGACAAAGGAGGACGTGGCACCGTACCTGTCACCTCCACTGTCATGGTGACCTGGCTTCCATCCATGACCTTTAGGTCCTTCAGAGCGTGGAGGAACACTGGAGCGGAGGGCTTCTTAGCGTCATGAGGTCCCCCAGGCTCGCTCCTCCGGGACAGCTTCTTGGCTGAACGGGAGACAAACAACACACGACTCTGGTATGGGAAGTAAAACCACTCTTTTTTTTGCTATCATTCTACCGATTTGAGTTAAACCCCACCACTGTCATCTTTGATAACGTTTTATTAGATAAGGGCCCAACGAAAAACACAGATTTTCTTTTTTTTTTTTTGGTGACCTGGTGACCTTTTTTTTTGGTCACCACAGATTTTCCCCCAAAACTTCCCTCGCTTAGCTGTCATTGTACAGAAATCCTTTGGGGGTGTTGGGATGAATCTGAACCTCTTTGGGGGGAATTAATCCCATCATTAATAGCATGGGCTTCTAACACCAAACACAGAGAGTGTATCTGACCATTCCAATCACCCACTGTGTGATGTTCTTGGCAGCTTGTGAGGTGCATGTCCTGAGTATGTAAACACTGAGTTAATCTCATTAAAGATGGCCTGGGGGAACTCTGGGGGATCGGGGAGCTGTGTGTGCCAAGGTCTACCAGAATCAGTAGATCCAACTGCTTGACTACCAATTCCACTATGACTAGAAGGGAAAAAGATGAAACTGCTTATGACATGCAAGTGCCACCAAAATGATGTTCCTAAATATTTGAAAATGTTCAAATGCACAGACAACAGGTCCTGAGAAGGGAGGGAACCGAGTAAAAACAGGCCAACGACAACAGACGGAAAGCTCACCCGAAGAGAAGATGAGAGGGAAAAGAGAGAGCGCCAGAGCTAATGACCGTTTCGGTCTCCTCTCCTTGTCTCATGCACACCATGTATGGTGCTTGGTTTTACGTAGTTAACCCTCCTTCACAAACTCCCCAACCTCCCTCTCTCGCCCCTCTCCCTCCCCACCAGTCCATAAATCTGGGGAGTGGAACCCTGCGGACGTCAGGACCCAACAGAAGTGGAGGAGGAGGGAGGGGGGGCTACAGATTTGTCATAAACACACACCCTTAGTCTGTATACATAGCCAGCATGCCAGAGGGAGATCCACCATATCTTCAGCATGTTTCCATCAGCACCCTCCTCCCCACCCACCCTACCAGCGGCCCTGGCCCTGCCTGCCAGTAACTGAACCGTTTACACAGTTAGACAGAACCAGGACCTTAAACAGGCCCTTGAATGATAAAGCATGATGCAGACTACCTGGCACCTGCGTGGTATAGAAGAGAGAAGCAGCAGGGAAGCCATGGTGGATCGTTTTGTTGTGCGCATAGCTGGACAGTCTTACACAGTTGAGCTGAAGCCAAAAGGCATCCCTTGGCACCACACTGTACAAGGCAATTCCCCATAATGAGATTAGATCCAAACCGTAAAGCCAGATGCTCTTCACTCAAGTTGCTGCTTCAAATTGGGAAAAGGAATTGTGTAGGTCTGGGAAATGAGTGCAATATGTTTGGACTGGACAGCTGGTGTGTAGAAGGATCAAACTAGCAACTCCCCTTGATCTCCTCTGCAGGGGCAGTCTCAGCTGAATACTACAATCTCAGACTTTTGCTTGTGCACTGGCTCTGGATTGTGTGGGAAACTGTTGGTATTTAATATAGTATTTTTACCCCTACATAGAGCAGGGAAAAAACCTAACCTCTGCCATGAATGAAGCCCTCCACGCTGACACCAGATGCATGCTGGTCTGCAGGACAGGGAGCAGATGTTTCCTTTACGTTTCTGTCTTTTCCTCTCCCTCTCTCCCTCTCTCCCTCTGTGCCCAATGCCACGTCACTATCCCCAAAATACTCACATTTCTTATCAAACAGCCCGCCAGTCTCAATGGAGACATATCTGGGAGGGGGCTTCCTAATCAAATGTTTTCTGGGAAGATAAGCACATTTCCTATCTCATGGCTTGGACACATTCTCAATTTAGTTAAAGATTTAAATGGTCCCAGTGTAATAAAATATTTTATATGACCCCCATGTTTACCATCTGGCAGTGTGTGTGTCGGTGTGAACATGTCAGGCCAAATAAAAACAGACAACCAAGTAAAGGAGGTCTTTGAGGCTCACCTTTGACCTCCACTCTGGCGCTGCACACAGCTCTCCCGTGGCTGTTCTCCGCCACACACATGTACAGACCCTCATCCTCCTGCAAAGCATCATGGATCGTCAGCTGAGCCAGACCGTTGTCGAAGGAGGAACGAGCACTCGGTATGGGCTGGTCTGGGGAAGGGAAGGAGGGGGGGGGGGAAAGAGAGGGAAAGAAAAAGAAAGAGACGTTAAACAAGGAAAGCATTTTCAGTGGTCTCAGACAGGTGTTACTGAGTTTAGACTCTTGGCGAAGAGTCCCTACACACCAGGCCAGATTCGGACTCAAGTCACCTCAAGTTGATTGAGGGAAAACAAAGAGAGATCTGTATTAGTACAGAGATGGGCTAAAACACTTGCAAGCCTGAAGTATGGTGCACTGTGTCGTTCTAGATCTTTCCTACGGGAAGAGAGATGAGTATGCGTCAGAGATACAGAACCAGAATGTAAAATTCCTCGAACAGACAATGAGCTCGTCGACCTAAAAATACACTACATCAATTCTACATTCAACAAATCTGCTGAGTAAGCGGCGGCGGTGTCACCGTCAACAGAACCTTGTAAGGTATAAACACCCCTGGAGGTCATAGCAACTGATTGATACAGTGGCACAAGATGTTACTCTGATGACTGTTACCCTTCTCCCAGTCGTGTACTGTACACAGGAGCTGCTCTGTGTTCCAGCCACCAGAATGAGTTGTGATGCATAGCCACCAACCCTTCCAAACTGCCCCCCAGGCTCGCTGGACACAGGACCACCTCATCCCAAGTAGGGCATTAGCCAGGAAGGCTCTCTCCTCTTTTTTTCCCTGTCCTTCCTGGCGTTAGGTAGCTAGGTATTTCATAATCAGCCTGCTCCAGTAAGAGTCCGATCTCAGATGTCTGTTTTCCAAGCTCAAACACTTGCCAAGTCAGTCTGGGTGTTATATTTCAGGAGGGAGCGATGCATGTTTTTCCTTTATATGGTACCGGACCTTCATATTTGTGTAATGGCCGCAGCTAGCTTCCAGTACAACAGAGGACTATGGAGAGGCATGAGCTGGGCATCAGGATCAGCCTCTCTCTCTCTTTCTCTCCCTGTCCCTCTCTCTCTTTCTTTTCCACTCTCTCTGTTCCTCTCTCCCTCTTTCTCTTTAATCTCTTTCCCTGTGTGAAGAGTGCCTTGTCATTAACCATCCATTCATTCTGAAGAGGCCTTTGGCTAACATCAACAGTTCCAGCACTGCTTAGACGGGGAAAGATACAGAACATGAAGCTGTGGAAACTATGTAAGCTAGTTCCTCAGCATAAACCTTTGTTAGGCTACAGAGCACGGTGCTTTATTTAACCAAGTCACAGCATCAACTTCTATTTAACCAATGGAAAAAACCCTCCTTCAGGCCAAATCCATATTCAGCCACTTCATGTGTATCCTGTTTACTAGTTAGATTTTCTGTGTTTACGGTTTCTGGATGAAACAGCCCTACGGCATGCTAAAACATCATAACTGGGTTCCTCTGAGGAAAGGTCATATGCTGACTTTTGCTGTGAAGCTGTGGGAGTCAGGTGGCTGAGCGGTGAGGGAGTCGGGCTAGTAATCTGAAGGTTGCCAGTTCGATTCCCAGCCGTGCAAAATGATGTTGTGTCCTTGGGCAAGGCACTTCACCCTACTTGCCTCGGGGGAATGTCCTTGTACTTACTGTAAGTCGCTCTGGATAAGAGCGTCTGCTAAATGACTAAATGTAATGTCTCTAGGAGTAAATGAAATATTTTTACTGCATCAAGTAGAGTGATTCACACACTAATAATCACTTCTTAGAATTTGAGTTAAAGTACAAAATTCCAATAGCCAATAGACCATTATAACATAGAATGTAACGTTGAAATAGAAAGAACCAAAAGAGCAGAATCATTCCACAAGGATTCAAGGTGAAACCAGACTGAAGAACATAAAATGTCAGATTCGGCAGCCGTACCCTCAGCTGTCTATACAATGCGATCGTTTTAGCTGAAGAAAAAGTAGTCTCTGATGGAGTGGTAGTGGCAACAAACCATGAGTCTGGCCCTCTTGGGAAGAGCAGGCAAGAAAGATCTTACAGGGTTCTCTGGACCGGCACAGACAACACAGTAAAGGACAGACATACCATCATTTACAACCTCCTATAAATTCATTTGCTCAAGAGGTTTTGGATGTCTTGAGACATTTTCAACTTTATCTCCATTCACCCTGTCACAACCCTTTTTTCTTTATGGAGAGGGGCTGAGTCAGTTGGTCCTGATGTGAAAGACGTCAGGAAACAGGAAAGCTATCCCCCTCTAGTGGCGGAATAGGACATAGCAGGAGCTTGACAGAACTATAATATTTCCTAAATTGTGAAGTAATTTATTCCTGAAGGATTCTAAAAGGAAGGTTAAAAACAACGGTGGACACTGCCTCTGTAGCAAACTGATAAACATCCAATGCCTTCTAAATCCACGGACCGTGAGCTTAGAATTGAGTGAACTGTGGAGGAATTAGCCCACTCAGTTGTTCCTCACCATTGAAGAGCCAGGACATGTGAGGAGCAGGTCTCCCCTCCACACAGCACTGCAGCTGCAGGTCCTCTCCTTCTGTCACCGGGCTGCCCTTCAGCACACTGCTGAACACCGGGGCCTTGCCCTCCACTCTCGGACCTGCAAGGAAGAGGGTTCACTGAGACAAACTGCAATGGCGTGATTTATCCACTAGGGGGTGTACGTTGACAAGAATGATTTGAGTTGTTAGTGATGGGCAAGGCTCTCCAAGGAATCTCATGTCATCAAACCTGATCAAATGCATCAGTGCACTATACTGCACTGCATGTGCATTCTAAAACACTAAATTCTCTCTCGCTCTCTGTCAAAATAAACAACGTTAATTACAGCCCTCTGACTTGCCGGTCTGTCTTGTCCAAACCAGTACAACTGGACCGAAACGTCCCATGGTCCAAAACCCCCACTTTCACTTTGATTATCATTAAACAAACAACCAAGTTTGGTTAGGTTATGCAGCCATGTCCAAAGCTAACAGCAGTCTCGTTGTGTTTGAAAGCAGCCCAAATCCATGCCGTAGTAGAGGAATGAGGGTCTATGCACTCGTGTAATCCTCCAATCAAGGTCATGCCTGGACTGAAGCTACACTTGAGTCACTTTCATGAGCCAAAGGCAGAGCCAAATACTGCTCTTTCAGCTCCCAAACCTATCCCAATTTATTCTTTATTCACAGAACACATTTGTACCCCTATAAGGCCTACCAATCTACTACACTGGTTCACAAAAACCGGTTGTACCCTTGAAAATAAAACATTTGAATGCATGAAATCAGGGCCAAAAAGACAAATACCCATTACTGCATCCCAATTAGACACCTTGAGAGCCAAGGGCCACAGTTGACGAGTCCTAATCTAATATTCAAACACCTCCATGGCCCTAATATGTCCTTCTTTATCTCAGCCAGAGGATAAGAGAAGGTTTTAAATCTATGACGGTGCTTACTCTTGACAGTGAGGGCCCAGGAGGAGGACACCTGTCCGGAGGGGGAGGTGAGGGTGCAGCTGTATGTCCCCGCGTCCCTCCTGGTGAGCCCCTCCAGACCGAGGGAGTGTGTGCGCCCCTGCTGCTGCAGGCTCAGCCCAGGCCTGGGCCTCACTGGCTGGCCCTCTCTCAACCAAGCCACGCCGGGAGCAGGTGAACCAGACACTGGGGAGAGGTGAGGAGATGAACTGCCTTGTTCAACATTGACGGTGACATTTTTCAAGAAACTTTGCTTGGGAATGGTGACACTGTACCTTGACATGAGAAGGTGACCTTTGACCCCTCAGCAGCCTCCTGATTCTGAGGGGCAGAGTCGAACCTGGGTGGAACCTCGGTCACTGCTGCTCTCTCTGCTCTGGCCTGCCTCCTGCTCTCTCTGCTGGTCTCGGCAGGCGGGGTCACCTCTGGAGGGGGTCTCACTGTGGTTCTCCTGGGGGGGTCCAGTTCTGTCCTGGCAGGGGGCTGCTGCCCTCTCACACACTGGGGTGATGGAGTAGCCCCAGGAGGCTTAGGAGAGGGGGACCTAGGTTTTCTCTCTGCCCCCTCCGGCAGCTCTGCAGTGGGCTTGGGAGTCAGGGAGGACCTCCAGGGCGAGGGTTTCTCCTGGGTGTCCCTGGCCTGGGGAGGTTGTCTCTCTCTGGGCTCAGACCTGTCTGTGGTCCTGCTGGGGGGTCTGGCCTCTGGCAGGGGGCCATTGCTGGTATGCCTGACTTCAGGAGAGTCAGTTGTCTTTGGGGAAGGAACTACAGAACCCAGGGGGCTTGGGCTGAAAACAAAGTCAACATGTTCAACATGTCACTGTAAAAAGCACAGTTAAAGAACTGGTAAAAAAAAAAAAAACTAAATCAATTCAGTGGAATAACACCTCATTCCTCAATGCAACAGCCAGTATACTCACATTGCAGGCTCACTACTCGAACCTGAAAAGATATACAGATTTCAAATGTAGGGAGGTTTTCATGAAGACTGTACACCCGTGTTAGGACCCTAGAAGGCAGGCGGAGGTGGACCTGGGGCTCACCCTGAACGTTGAGCTCAGCGGAGGCGGACGCTGTCCCGGCGCTGTTGGTCACAGAGCAGGTGTACGTTCCTGCGTCCTCCACACACACCTCACGGATCTCCAGGAAGTGCATGCCTGACCTCTCCACCGTGCTGTAACGACCCGATGACTGGATCTCCACGTCACCCTGATGGAAGGAGAGAGAGGTGTAGAGAATGAGGGGCGGGAAGGAAGAGAGAGAGTAAGAGAGATGGCATTGAGAGAGAGAGAGAGAGAGAGAGAGAGAGAGAGAGAGAGAGAGAGAGAGAGAGAGAGAGAGAGAGAGAGAGAGAGAGAGAGAGAGAGAGAGAGAGAGAGAGAGAGAGAGAGGAGGATGGTGGGGGTGAGTGGAGTTGAGTCTGACCTTGAGCCAGGTGACCTGGGGCTGGGGTCGCCCTGTGATCTTAGCTGAGAACTTGCCACTCTGCCCAACTCGAGCAAAGGTGCGAGACGGCTTGGTGATGAACTTGGGGGGGCTCTCACCCCAGATACTGGGCCGGTTCTCAACAGCTGGGACTCCAAAACGCCCACTGGAATCATGGGAAATAGAGTTTCTTACTAAACTGGTCCCATTTCCATGGCCATCCACTCGTCAACTGTATGGTTATTCATAGTTAAGGCATGACCGCAACAGAAAGTTTGGCAAAAGTACAGACTGCTCACTCACTAAGACTTTGCTACACACTACATCATCCTCCAAATATGTGTCTGCTCAATAGCATCACTTGGACAAACACCCACTGTTTGGACAACGATTTGACTATCTCACTAGATTATTTATAACCTGAAGATTAAACATGGTTGCAATCTGATTGCCTTTATTCAACCTTTTAGAGGAGAGAAAAATGAGAAAGAATCGGCCCAGGAGGAATAAAACAACAGACTTACCCTCCTCTAGTGGAAGAAGAGAGGCCATATTTCTTCCCAGCATTCCCTGCAGTGAGAAGAAAACATACCTTAGATTATGAATTTAAAAAGAAAAGAGCAAGAGTGAGGCGGCGAGAAAGAGAGACTGAGAAAGTGAGTTCGTGAAGGGGAGTGAGACAGAGAGAGAGAGTGAAAGAAAGTAGACCACTGGCACAAGCCCAGGCAACTACAAACATAAATGGAAGTGAAGTCTCATTCAATGGTTCATATCTCGATTCACGCAATAGGTGATGTGTGCTGCAACCTGCTCTTTTGAGGGCAGGCTCCATATGTTTCAGTTTGTGCTTAGCTAGCAGGAGGTGTGTAAATAGCTGTTTATGAGCTAGTAAATCTAAACAGAGTGGTACAGTATGTCAGAATGTTTACGTGCTGCAGCTTTTCCTGTGAGGAAGGTGGAGTGCCCCCTCCGTCATGGCTGATGTAAACTAACCACACAAGAACCACAGGAAGTGGGAAAGACCAGGCAGCTGGGGCAATGGATGCCAAAGAATCTGAACGACAAGTCTGCCAATGCTACATCTTTTTTACTTAAACTAGAAGGGGAAGTTCAAGTCGTCCATGGATAATGGTAGGCTTAGCGAGATACTCTGATCAGTTCCTACTGAAAGGGTGGGGTATGAGAAGGACATCATCTGTAATAACTCAACAACAAGCGCTTTGAAGAGAATGTTTAACCTCCCTATCATCACTGAGTTATGGAGCTGAAACATCACTTGGGCACAGCATGAAAGCCTGCCGTCAGTTATATGTGGAGACTTACAGTATGTGTATTAGGTTACATAAAAATGCTGGTGCTCAAAATATCTGGCGCAGACATGTTCTATTCATTATACAAAGCTTTTTTCTTTTTAGGATTTTCAGCAAGAACAGAAAAAGATAATTCTGCAGTACCTTCTACGGTGATCTCCACGGTAACCTGCCGACTGCCAGCATCGTTCACGGCCTCACAGGTGTAACGCCCTCCATCCTCCTCCTGGACACCTTGGACCACCAGACTGAAGGTTCCACGCACACTCTGTTCCATGTTGAGCCTCTCTCCACTGATCACTGTCTTTCCATTTCTGTACCATGTGATCTGGGGTTCAGGGTAGCCTCTAACCTGCAGTCAGACAGAGACTTGTGGGTCCAGAAGAGAACGAACCATTCCATTTAGACAAAAATGTGATTCACATATTCCTTTTCATCTTCTCGGTACATTGTCATCCCCAGAATACAAGAAGCCACGGGCTGTGAGAACTTGACTGGCTCTCAGGACAACAATAAGAACAGGAACAAATTCAAATTCAACAAACTATGTCATTTACCCCCCCCCCCCCCAATTTTTTAAAAAGTACTAGACATTACTGATTAACCTCAATACTTCCTCATTCTTTGAATGGTGTTCCCAGAATCACATGGGTGTTCTAACAAAGGTTGTGTCTCTGTGAAACAGAAGCCATGAAAACAGGCCCAGACCTGATGTGAACGACTGCACCTCTCACACTTTAAGTCTTTCTTAAGGAGCTTCTCTTTGGGCTCTCTTTGATTCCTCTCAAATTCACCTCGCTAATCCTGATCTGAATCCAGCCTGTTTTCACTGAGTCCTTTGAAGCATCACAAATCTGCAGGCAGGCAGGCAGGGGCCACAACTAATATAGTGTGGACCATCTCTCTTTCTTTTTGACTCCATCTCTCTCTTTATCCTCATCTCCCTCTCTCTGTTTCTCACACACACACACACACACACACACACACACACACACACACACTTTCTCTAGCAGTTTCCACTGGTGTTATGTCCAGAGGCCCTCTCCCCCTCACCTACTGAATTAAGTTAGAACAGCATACTTCACTAGACCATGGCGAAGCCAAACAAGAAGAACTGTTACACATACATAGCTATAAAAAACAACACACACACACACACAGATTTATCGAGGAAACAAAGGGTGGAGAGAATCATTGACCACTACAGCTGTTACTAATTTCAGATTGAACATACAAATTAATAAGGGCCGACAGCTAGTAGACAATAGATTCGGTCCATATGGGACTCGAATTCCAAGCAGGGCAAAAGAAAGAAAGTGCATGCTTTTCTATTCTACTGTACCACACACATTCCAGACTGTCAAGCTAGCCTCTCCTCTCAGCTTCAATCAAACATTACCTCTGTATTACCACGTTGTCCTTACGCTCGCCCAGAAACAGCCATATTAGGTTTAGAAGTCCTTATTAACTCAAACAGACACTGGCATTTCCTTGAAAACTTCAGCTGCTGGACTTTCACTCTCTAGCTGGCCACAGACATTTTGAACAGACTTCTGGTTGGTGAAGCTTCTTGCGGTCAAGTTCTCCGCCTCAAACATCCACAAAGACCAAGTTCACATTCAAAGTGGATGAAAAACACTGGGTTGTTTTTCTACTCTGCAGCCAGAAAATATACACCAGCTCTATAGTCTGGCTTGTCGCAAGTATACCGGTTAAAAACTAAGATTATGACAAGACACGACTCTTCCAGTACACGACAGAGGGATATTGGCATAGGACCCACCATAGAAGACGGAATGCTTTAAGAGAGTCCTTGTTGTAGTTCCATTCTCCATGGGAGAAATAATGGTCTGGCTGGTCACCTGTAGTGTTTTTACATACCCATTTTGTTTCTGACAAAGGTTTGTAGAAGAGTAACTACCAGACACCCACAGGATACATACTGAATGTCTCCATATATTCCCCTCGGCAACATAAAACACCCCAACAACAACACATAGCCAAGTTGTGTCCATCTGGCCAGGGGTTTGAGAAAACATGATACAGACTGATCGCTAACTTCTGTATTCTACTGTACCTGCTGTGATCTACCTAGAGCTTTTCGGCTGTGTGTGAAAAGGCCAGTCCATAAAAGAATGCAGCTGAGGGAGATGGATGATATCCATGTAATGGACCCTATTGTAATGTACTGTAGGAGACATCTGAACATAACCTGTACAAGCATATGGCCTCTCTAACACATGGACATAGGAGAGAGAGGAATGGGGAGAGAGGACTGGAGGACTGGAGGGTGGAGGAGTAGCCCAGCCTAGCCAACATCTGCTTTCAATAGCCCAGCAGCCAACCAGCCACTAGTAGGTCTTTACCTACATCCCCTTGACAGATTTCACATGGAGCCTCCCTCCCAAACATACTGTTCTCCTCCCCCTCTCCCAAACCTCCTATATATTTCCTGTTGCCTCTGAGGTAAAGGCATTATGTAATACAGCATTCTGCTGCAGAACCACTGCCTCCCCCGGCACCGCATTAAAGAGGAAAAAGGAGAGAATGAGAGAGAGAGAGACTTATGGATCGAGAATGTGTGTGGGGGGGGGAATAGAGGAGAGGTAAAAAAAAATTAGGACAGGCGAGCAGGGAGTTGTAGGGGAGACCACCATTGTCAGTGTCACCAGTCACACCAGCATGCTACTTGGCCAGATTCCTTGTTTCGACAAAAGTGGCTCTGATTAAAACCATGGTTCTGGTGCATGAAACACTACAAGAAGAATGCCATATACTGGACAGGCACTTTAGGGACACTCACTGGACATCAGCTACCACACATTGGATCAGCAGGCAGACACTACAGGACCACTGTTATACAGACTGTTGTCCTCAGACATCAAGTCTCCACTACTGTCGCAATTATACAGTATATGGTTCTTTAACAAAACAAGAAATGTATTTAAAAAAAAACGATTAAATAAAGTTGGACATTGTCTCAATGGACATGTGTTTTGTTTGAGGATGGAGAGGTGAGGATCTTCTCTGCTCCGTGTTAGACAGGCCCCGAGAAGAGAAGATGGATGACTGAGGGTCGTCACTGGTGATGGATGCTGCCTGGGAGAGAAACATCTCAAAGTAACAAACCCACAGACACCCTATAGGCTCCTGGGAGCAGGGGAACGCTTACTGCACTTGCTGCCTTTGATCTGAGCTTCAAGCTGCTTCATAAATCAGATGTGGGAGGCCCTATGTGTGTGTGTAGCAATTGGCAGACAGACGTCCAAAGCGCTTTTAATCCTAAACTTGAGATTTATAAATGCTCCTGAGCTACATCCAACGCAATCTTTGCATGTAAATTCTCATTAAATCCACCTTTACTAAGATTCTTTCCCTGAACCAACACACGCTCCGGGTCCTTTTGGTCCTATGGTGAGCATGGTGCAGCACAACAGGCTCCAAACAGAGCCCTGCAACACCCCAAATGAAAAACTTGAAAGAAAGTTCTGCGTTGTCTCAGATCATCCAAGTGGAACCGGGACCGTCTGGGTTCTGCTCCAGCGGTTCTGAAAAAAGAACCATCCCTCCAGGAAACTGAGAGTCACAAGACCGAAGATATTTTAATCCCCATTAGAGGGCATTCCATAGGTCCACTCTCACCCAGCTCCAACCAGGCTAAGCTAAGGTAGCCCCTCACCCACAGGCCCCTGCTGGCCCTGGCCAGAGACAACAACCCCTAACACCGCGGGCACTCACGCTAACCTGAACGGATCTAGATAGGTGTTAGCTAGATACATTGCAGGCAATGTTCTCTGGTGGGCTAAGAGGAATATCTGCCATTTTGCTTATGCCCGTCCAAACCTCTACTTGAGGGGCAGGCGATGAAGGGTGTTCAGGGATTGCACTGACCCACCTCTCCTCTCCCTGCTCTGCTCCTGCTAACAAGCCCTCATCCTGGTCCAACCATAACAAAGGATTAATTAAAACAGCAAATTAAAGGAGAGGATGTTTCCTTCCTTATAAAAGACGTTAACAAGCCATGACTTCAGCCCTCTCAACGGATATTCACGTCGAGTTTTAATTAGCTGCTTGTTGGGTCTTGGATTGAGCAGTAGTATTTCCGTGGCATTGAGAGCTAGAGAAAACCCGTAAGCAGCAATGGAAATCCAAAAGTGTATTTAAGAATACAGTGTACATACAACACATGTAAACAGTTTCACTTACTATCCTCCTCTGTTGGTCAGTGCAAGATGTTAGGACAGCACAACTGTTACACATTCGACTAAGGGTGTCTGAATAACAACTGAAAGTAGTGTTATTGTTGGTGCAGCCTACAGGAAAAGAATGTGAGCGAGGACAGGCCCAGATGTCTGTGTTTGGAGTCAGTAAATAATACCACATTACTGTAGTCACACTGCTAATGGGTCATAACAAGAGACGCTCACACCAGACAGAGCAGTTTGCCCAGGGGAAGATTACCATTGTCTACTGCAGATCCTGTACATAGAGAACTTATAACTAACATAGACGTAATAAAGCATCCATCAACATCCCACATTGGATGGTGGTTCTTACAGCTCTATCTACAGCGACTGGGACTGTTCAATACTCAATGCCATCCAGGGCCAAATTCCTTAGAACAGCCATTTTCATTAGACCATGTGCCTAAACGTCTCCCTTTATAATGTTGGACTGGTGTCAGGTGGAGATGTGTTTACATTTCAATGCACACATTTCAACCATTAAAATGTGGAATTGATTTACTGTACATATTCTATCAACTTCCTTCGATGAAGGAAAATAAACCAGTAGATTAGATGGGCATCTGCTTCCTGTGTTGCTGATCAAGACTGGTCAGGAGCTACAGTGCTGTGTGTACAGTAGAGCAAAGGCTAGTGGTGCACATGTGTTAACAACTACTACCAGATTCCATATACAGCTAAATAAGGAAGTATATTTATCTAACAATCAAGAACCTTCACTGGTTGTTAGGGGGCTTTTTCCATGAAATACTTCAATGATGACACCGGCTAGTTTAATTTGATTTTATGGGGTTCTTTGAGGGCAGTTAGGGTAGTTTGAGGTGGTAGTTTAGGGTTGCTGTTTGTGGTATTTGAAAGCATATGAGGAAGTAAAAAGATAGTTAGCGGTATGGGGTAGTTTGGGGTAAATAGTATCCTGACCTGTGCTAATCTCAACATTATGGTCTCAGCTATGCTGTGCTTTAATGTGCTGTGTTTATTTATTTGTATAACCTTTATTTAACCAGAACACATTAAGAACACATTTTTATATTTTACAATGGCAGCCTGGCAGTCCAGCCCAGCCCAGCCCACAGACCATGACAGCATGGTGCATCCTGGCAGCCACTGTGCTCTGTACTGGACCACAAAGAAGGAAAAGAAGACAGAAAGAGTGAGAGAAGGAAAGACAGACAGCAAGAAATACAGACAAAAAGACAGAGAGAGGGAGACAGACAAACAGGCAGAAAGGCAGACAGACAGGGGTTCTAGTGGAGATCAAACTCCCTGCCCGCTCTGACAGACTTGATGGAATAACAAGGATAGCAGAAACCACCACAGACCATCCGGGTCTAGGAGGTGTCAAAACATCACACACAGACCACACACACACACATCTAGAAGAGTTTGTCTAGTTTGACAGACAACAGGGATATACTGTATACTGACATGTGCAGTAGACCGTGTAACAATACAATTGTTGGAAGGACAAAAGTCAGGAGTGAGAGAAAATCTGAGACCATGTCCTGAGGTCTACTTGTTGAAGGAACTATTCAGTAAACAAGAGCAGTAACTAGCATAACCTGACAAAAAAATGTCCCAGATGAATACAGGCAGGAAATTCAACCCCACAAGTCTAGATCTCCTTATCTGTGTTATCTGAACAGCCCAGTGACGCTGGTTCAGACGGAGAGTGAAGGAGCCTGGCCCAGCCACCCCCTGCTAACAAGAGGATAGCGGGACAACATCTGACTCTGACCCAAGAGCAACAAAGACCGCTTCAGCACCTTCACTCAAAGCACAATAGAACTGTACTCCAACCGGGGTGGAGGACGACAGGGCTGTTGAAGGCCATAGGGTGTGGGGTGCCAACAGGAATGCAGACTAAGAGTTAGCTACTTTTGCACAGTACAAAAGTACCAGTGGAGTGTTACTGTACTGTGTATGTGTGTGTGTGTGAGGGTGACTTACCTTGCCATCAAGGCGCGCTGTCCCTCCCAGGCTAACTCGGGCATTGCGGGGTGGCAGGGTAAAGGCTGGAGGCTCGTTGCTAGGGGAACCTCTGCCTAGCGTCAAGCTGGTCTTGGAGATCCGAGTGTTTGTTACTAGTTGCACATCGGCCATATTTCTGTCAAAAAGTTAGAATTCTGTTAGGACTTGGGTAGTTCACATCTGACATTTGCCCATTTCCTGTCCATGAAACGGTATCCTTCTTTGTGAAGACTAATTGTATTCAACACCTTGAGTTTATGATATACTGTACAACCATGAACTCAGTTTTTAACTTGTTTCCTCTCGTCTATAAGCTCAGCCTTGGCAGGCCAGCACTGCTGGCTGCAGAAGTAGTTAGGGAGGTACAGTTAGGTCCATAAATATTTGGACATTGACACAATTTTCATCATTTTGGCTCTGTATACCACCACAATGGATTTGAAATGAAACAATCAAGATGTGCTCTAAGTGCAGACTTTCAGCTTTAATTTCAGGGTATTTACATCCAAATCAGGTGAACGGTGTAGGAATTACAACACATTTTATATGTGGCCCCCCCCTTTTTAAGGGACCAAAAATAATTGGACAAACTAACATAATCATAAATCTAATTGTCACTTTTAATACTTGGTTGCAAATCCTTTGCAGTCAATGACAGCCTGAAGTCTGGAACCCATAGACATCACCAGACGCTGGGTTTCGTCCCTGGTGATGCTCTGCCAGGCCTCTACTGCAACTGTCTTCAGTTCCTGCTTGTTCTTGGGGCATTTTCCCTTCAGTTTTGACTTTAGCAAATGAAATGCATGCTCAATTGGATTTAGGTCAGGTGATTGACTTGGCCATTGCAGAACATTCCACTTCTTTGCCTTAAAAAACTCTTTGGTTGCTTTCGCAGTATGCTTCGGGTCATTGTCCATCTGCACTGTGAAGCGCCGTCCTATGAGTTCTGAAGCATTTGGCTGAATCTGAGCAGATAATATTGCCAGAAACACTTCAGAATTCATCCTACTGCTTTTGTCAGCAGTCACATCATCGATAAATACAAGGGAACCAGTTCCATTGGCAGCCATACATGCCCACGCCATAACACTACCTCCACCATGCTTCACTGATGAGGTGGTATGCTTTGGATCATGAGCAGTTCCTTCCCTTCTCCATACTCTTCTCTTCCCATCATTCAGGTACAAGTTGATCTTGGTCTCATCTGTCCATAGGATGTTGTTCCAGAACTGTACAGGGTCTTTTAGATGTTTTTTGGCAAACTCTAATCTGGTCTTCCTGTTTTTGAGACTCACCAATGGTTTACATCTTGTGGTGAACCCTCTGTATTTACTCTGGTGAAGTCTTCTCTTAATTTTTGACTTTGACACAGATACACCTACCTCCTGGAGAGTGTTCTTGATCTGGCCAACTGTTGTGAAGGGGTTTTTCTTCACCAGGGAAATAATTCTTCTGTCATCCACCACAGTTGTTTTCCGTGGTCTTCCGGGTCTTTTACATTTACATTTAGTCATTTAGCAGACGCTCTTATCCAGAGCGACTTACAGTAAGTACAGGGACATTCCCCCGAGGCAAGTAGGGTGAAGTGCCTTGCTCAAGGACACAACGTCAGTTGGCATGACCGGGAATCGAACTGGCAACCTTCGGATTACTAGCCCGACTCCCTCACCGCTCAGCCAACTGACTTTTGGTGTTGCTTAGCTCACCAAACAGTTGATTTGGCCACACCTAATGTTTTTGCTATCTCTCTGATAGGTTTGGTTTGTTTTGATTTTTCAGCCTAACGATGGCTTGCTTCACTGATGGTGACAGCTCTTTGGACTTCATATTGAGAGTTGACAGCAACAGATTCCAAACACAAATACCATACTTGAAATTAACTCTAGACCTTTTATCTGCTCCTTGTCAATGAAATAACGAACTCCCATGAGGGAATAACATACACCTGGCCATGGAACAGCTGAGCTGCCAATTGTCCAATTACTTTTGGTCCCTTAAAAAGGGGGAGGCCACATATAAAATGTATTGTAATTCCTACACCGTTAACCTGATTTGGATGTAAATACCCTGAAATTAAAGCTGAAAGTCTGCACTTAAAGAACATCTTGATTGTTTCATTTCAAATCCATTGTGGTGGTATACAGAGCCAAAATGATGAAAATTGTGTCAATGTCCAAATATTTATGGACCTAACTGTATTAGGAAATATATGGGACTTCCTTTTCCTCATGTTTTCTGAGAAATACCTCAGGTGTTTACTTTCCAGGATAGGATTCAACATTCTCAGACACTCAACATGTTTCTGGGATAAAGTCAACATGCACTTGATTAAAACGTAATAGGAAGTAAGTGAACTAATTCTGACTGAAAGATTGGTGGGACACAGATCCTACTCTCAAACCTCAATCATCTACCACTGGGGAAAGAAAGACATCCTGGTGGTCCAATGGGGACATTTTTGGAGAATATTAGTCAGTCTCAGGCAGAGCTATCACATCCCGGGCTACACATGCGTGACGGTCTAGAATGTGAATACTCCATAACCAGAGATGCGTATATTCATGTGACTTGGACTTACAGTGGAGATTCGAATGCCTCACCATATAAGTACAAGATCATTGAACCATATTCATATATCATACCAAAGGCATTTCACACCACATTAACCCTTTAAGATTGTGAGTGAGGAGATACCATGGGTATGTTCTCGACGTATATACTGTAGTTCTGCCCCTAATGGAAATTAAGTGAATACGATCAATGTATTATAATAACCACGGTGTTCCTGTTATGCTGGAGGCTAAGCCCACCATGGAGTGTGTGATCAGAATCACTGCAGTGAGGAGATGTAATCTAGAGGGAGGTGTAAACATTAGGCCTGGTGTGTAGCTAGCTCCACACGCAGCCTGTCTCTCCGAGGATGAACCACAGAGGGGTGCACAGGGTAAGAAAACAAACACACTTCCTCTCGGAGATGCCAAGAAGGCCTGCGTAAGGAGTTTCATTCTCCATTCTAAGTATAGTCTGCAAGTTAGAAGATCAGGTGGCTGTGAGGAGCATGTGCTTTTGTTTTATGCATCTGTGGGGGGGGGGGGGGGGGGGGGAGATCACAAAATGCAAAATGACGTTGTGTCCTTGAGCAAGGCACTTCACCCTACTTGCCTCGGGGGAATGTCTCTGTACTTATTGTAAGTTGCTCTGGATAAGAGCGTCTGCTAAATGACTTAATGTCATGTACACAGAACTGTATGCAATTGTCTCTTTTAACTCAGTCTGGCCTAAAACCTATTGCTTTCTTTGATTTAGGATTTCTCTACCTTTCTCTCTCTATCTGTATCTCTGGAAAATATGGCTCCTCAAATACATGGCTGTATGACGCTTCTCCTACAAGCACACATGGTGCAAATTAACCAGACACTACAGGGTTTGATTCACAAGTGTCTCAGTAGTTTCCCATTGAAAGGAAACAGAGATGGGGAACACACACTGGGAGACTCAATGTGAGGTCATAACCTTAAGGTGGAATGTAAACCTTGGCTTTGTGAACATTTGCAAACACACACACACACACGGGGTTGCTTCATGTTGACTTACACACACCACAGACATCAACATAAACAGTTCCCTGACTGAGACAACAATCCCTTTAACAATAACTGACAACCAAACTCGCAAATCATTGGTGCGCTGTATCAACTCAATCTTTTTCAACTTAATAACTTATCTTGAATACGTGCACAGCATCAAAAAATGTCCACGTTTTTTCAGTTTTACAAAATGGATTCTTTCCAATTTTGCTACATCCCGTGAAAACATGATTATCCTGTATCAGAGTGGCGTTATCTATCACGTTGCTAGAACAATATCAGGCTGCTATCGGCGGCGCCACAGACAGACCAGTGTTCCATTAATCTCTGCTTGGAAAACAGAGATAGGGGATGGTGCTGGTTCTTTATGTGCTGACACTCAGCAGAGCGCATTCACAGGCAGCTCTGGCCTTCATTTGACCAACGCTGTTTTGAATGGCCCTCAGTCAGATCTGATTCATTACCTATCCTGCTATGGATGGATGGTGACATCAGGCTTGGAACATGTATGAGAGCCGTGTGGGATCAGAAGGGAACAATGTTTGATTTAGTTCATTAGAGATAACTGCAAAGTATTGGTAAAAATGTGCAAAAGAATACGTGGAGGACATTTCTTTGTGGATTCTAAATCTATTGTCAAAATGGATTCCAAATATGTTGTAAAAGTTTTGAAATCTATCAATCGCAGTCTTCTAATTTTTTGTACCATTGCAGAATTCTGTCTTTGTGTGACTCCATAATGAGCATTCATTGAAATGAGAGATTGAAAAGGGGAGATTTGAAGGGTGAGAGGTCAGAGAAAGACAAACAGGGAACACATGGAGCAAATATGTTGTACCCTCTGTGACAGAGTACACAGCCGTGGCACCTGTGTTAGTGAACACCTAATACACACAACGACATGGTCAAGGGGTCGTTGAACTATGATGAAGTCTTGTAGGATGAGATAACCTGCAGTGAAGGCCATGCAGACAGAGCCAGCCTTGTCTCCCACTAGACTTATCACACCTCACAAACCTGTGTCCTGGGAACATTGATTCTCTCGGTTAAATATACAGTTAAATATTTTTGTTGTCTCTGTGACACACTTCTGACAGCAAGCTGAGAACACAGGAGACAATGCCCACCCCCCCACACACACACACACACACGCACGCGCACGCACGCACACACACAGGGTTAAGCGCTGGTAGCAGGAAGAACAGAGGACACTGTCATGACTGAGATAAGACTAGCAACCCAGTAACACGGCCCCAACAAAGGATGATGGAGCACAATTCTCTACAAGGGCATTTCCCACACCAGCTTTCAATATCAAAAGATACTTATTCAACGCATTGAATTTAATGTTCTTCAATGCAATTATAGTGGGTACCTCTCGCCTGTTCTTGCTTCCCAGTGCCTATTGTAGCCTTTTCGGCAAGGCTGTATTGACAGACAGATTACTGAGCCACATTGTCAGTCACCAGAGCTGAAGACCAGAATGCTGACTCCAGACTTCTTCTGCAGCTCAAGACTGTCTCAGACCAGAGCCAAACTCCCAGCCAGAGTATCAGGCTTCCAGAGAACAGCTGGCAGGACACAGGGGAAGATGTAGCTATTAGCCGGGATTATTAAAGGGTATATCTGTAAATATTTCAGGGTTATGTGTCTTTCCAGCAATTATGTGTGTGGATGTTCTCGGTTTAATCCCTTTCAGTGATGAATGACGCCGTTACTGTCCATCTGATTAAAATAATTGAGATTTCACTTGAGGTTTGGGAGAAGACCACACAATCACAATTGAGACTGAGTCTTAGAAGAACATAGAACCATGATCTACTGTCACTTGTGTTTTCTGCCTTCCATCTGTTTTATACCTCCTCCTGCAATCCAGGCACCGTGTGGAGATCTGCTGAGCTTCAGGAAGAATGGCCGAGACCCAGGGTCTACTGCCTGGACTGACACATTTGTTCTTCTGTCTATTATGTTTTCATAATAATATATTGTCATATTATTCCTTAATAAATGTATTCAGTTGTTGATGCGGTATTTGAACTTACTAAAGAGAATATTCTATAGCATAACATTTAACAAGATAACACATTTTAAACTACAAGCATCTTCTTACCTTATGCCATCAACATGAACATTCATATTAGAGGCACTATTCACTAAATTTGTCCACCAGATCAGTAGCAGATAGGATGAGACTGCTAATCACGTTCCTCCCTTGTTAATTCCGCATAGTTCTCATCTGGGGACTTAAGTAACACGTGATGAAAAACTCACCTATCCAAATACTGGGTCATATACTAAGGCTACTGATTACTTGTTTGTGCAAATGTTGATATAAGTTGTATCTATGCTCTAGAGTATATTTCGTTTAAAATATTGTATGACTGTACATGGAGTATCGTAAGTACATTTTATTATAATATTTTAACTTTTAAAGTGAATGGCTGGTCCAGGTTGCATGTTAAATTACAATATAGCCGAAATGCTTACCATGTTTAAAATATTTCTGATTAAGACGTAGTACTATAGGTTTTTATTTTTTCCCCAAGGTAGGTAAGTTGTGATCAGTCAGATGCAGGTCAGTACTACAGTTGGACTCACCAAAACAGCACGTTGGCAAGAGAGCCGGAAAGCGCGTCTTAATAATATTTTACCGCTTCTCCTCTGCTCCGCTCTTTCTGTGTCGTTCTTCTCAATTCCTCCAGGCAAGGGGACACTATCAAAACAGTCACTATTCCGCGGACCTGTCGCCGTCCACCTCTGTCAGAAACCTGAGCGTTTCTTCGGCGATATCAAACTTTCTGGCTCTTGTCCTAACAACATTCACTGAGACTTCTCATTGGTCGTGGATGGCTTGCTGGAAAGTGAAAGGGGGAGGTCCAGAAAATGAGCAGTTTCTGTTCTGTTTAAGATTGGGTTACAGTTTACGATATGTCGTTTTTAAACAACATTTTCGATTCAACCCAATTCAAAACACGTTTAAAGAACAGCATGGGTGGGTATGATTGCTGTAAGCCTACACAAATGTCACCTATGTAAATGAATCTCTCTGGAATTTGTTAATTGGCACATTGTAAAATGTAACGTGGAACCATGCGCGTGATATCTAGTGGTCCTGAAAGATTTCACCTTGCAGCTATCTTGCAGGTTTACCTCTGCAGGATATTCATTTAGAACGGCGGAGAAGTAGGCTACGGGGTTCTTCAGGCTAAACATGTTCTTCACTTCCTTCCCTGAGCCGTGGAATTGCAGAGTGCACAATTGAGGAGACAACGTAGGAACATGTGGAATGGTCATTTGGTCCGTGTGGGATCCGGGCTGCGAGGGTTGAATGGTGAAACCACCTGTTCAGTCTGCTGGCCGTCACAGCAGCACCCGGTGACACACAGCTGATTTCACAGTCTGTCAACACTCCCCAGTGGCAGCAGTAGCCAGCCAGTCAGTCAGGAGGAAACATGGCCGGAAAAAGAGAGAGAGAGGGAAAACTTGGAGTTGTCTGTTGAAAATGCAGCCAGTGGAAGTCTATCATACCAAAATGCACTGAAGCATCAACAGCTGGAGTTGGATGGAAGGCTTGGAATTTATGATAATGTGTTCAGATGGGATGGGTTAATCACGATAGCTTAACAGACAGGATGTTTTATGGTGAAGTTAAACGTTGCAAGCTACCAAAGAAATGTAGTGAAGACTTGTCACAATCCTAAAAGGAATCTACAGGGCTAGAAGGGCTCTGGTGCATTTTCTGTAGAGCACAAAAGTCTTACTGGAATCACTGTGGCATAATAATCGTTAGCCTGTTAGTGTAACCACAGTGCTCTCCAGTCAGTCTTTATCCATTTCAAAGCTTTTCATGCTCGATGTGTGTGTCTGTTAATAGGGAAACTCCTATATACCCCACCCCAACCGTTCCCCCACCACCACCCTAGCCACCGGCCCCTGTATGGGAAGTGGATCAGAAACCCCCCACAGGAAAGGTAAAAGTAAACATTCTCTGAGAGCGCTGCCTCAAACAAAACTGCAGACAAAACAAACCAGGCTCTGTAAGTAACCAAGCCTGCTACAGAGCTACGGGGCACCGCTGGTGCTTGCCAGGCACATGCCACATCAGCCTGAATCTGGTGTGTGGAAGATGAAGATATTGTGTAGTCTTCCCGTCTTGTTGTGTAATACTGTTATGATGTATCATATTTGATGTTTGTTGTTTTTTGGCTTGTGGAGTCTCTTATATTTCTCACACAGTGTAAGTGAAGGCTATTTCTTACTCCAGTGGGCTTTTGATAACAATCCTTACATTTGTACACAGACTGGACAAAGCCATCAGAGCATCATGGCTGCATTTACATCTTCGATTTCTTGTTTGCTGTCCACTGTGTACCAGTTTGTGACCTTGACCTACAGAGGATTCTGACATGATGGAAGGGGGGTGACCTCAGGCGCCTCTCAGCTGCTTATCAGCCCTCTGATGAACTAATGATCCTCTTCCTGTCAGTCTGGTGTACAGTATCTCTGTAATTGGCAGGGCTCCACCACTCTGATTAAAGCACACCAATACGCCGTGTGGTTTCTGGAAATGCTTCACGGATGTCTTTTGGCAAGGCGTGTATCCAATTTGCCCACAACGCTGCCAGGAAGAAGGATATTGTCATTTTGTTTCAAGAGATTAGGAAATAGACGTGGACAACTTGTTCTGTTTTGCTTTGGCCAAGGAACAAGGGTTTTGGTGCTGAAAATTATTTTTTTGGTTGAATTGACTAATTGTCTTAATGTAGGACATTTGGGGAGGTGTGTGTGTGTGTGTGTGGGGGGGGGGGGGGGTGAAAGATATTTCAATGCATGCTCAGGAAATGTTATGTATTGTATGAGGAAGAGATTATGAAAATCTGTCACACGAAGTTTCCCACTGTCTTTTTCATAAATGAAATGTAGAGGGCCATCTACTGGCCACTCAGAGGAGTGGATACAAGATACAAGAATGGCATCTGTTCTCCCCTGGAAAATCAGTGGTTTCACTTTTAAAAAAGCCTGACATTCTCAAACCTCTTCCTCAACAGTCCATATTGTCTTTCTCAGTAAAACTCATCTATTCAAATCCCACATGATAAAAGACATGAATTCATGGGGAATTGCTTTTTTCCCCCCATTTGAGCCTTTTTCTCACAGAAACAGGGACTAGACATCTACAAATGAGAGTGTAGACCAAAGGCATGCGGTGAGAAGCAGTCACTCGGACAGGGTGTTTCACAGTCTCTTGACTTTCACTGTTCTGTGTTATTACTGAGGAGACACAGCAGTGGAGCTTCTCTGTAACTGGTCTGGAACAACTGTCTCAGTGCTCCCACAGACAATCATCCAGGATCCTTCTCTTGGGCTACAGCTAGTTTACATTTCTTTCTTCTGAGTTTCTGGACCTCTGACCTGTAGACTGAGTCCCCAGGGTAATGCCGGCCAAACTGTCACATTGTTAAATAACTCGTATCCCGTCACTCGCCTCACGTGTTAGGGATGGAGATTGTCTCTGGTGCAAGTGAATTGCTAGAGGGAATCGCAAGTTTAATGTTGGAGCTCATTTAGCTCTCTGATTAGGGTTGTTGAGGGCTTAAACCATATGCTGTCCATTTGTCTCAGGCTGTGGGAAAGCACGAAGAGCCTGGCCCTGCACCAGAGTTCTGTGCCACAGTAACGTTTCGATGGGCCATGGTTCGATGGCCCGCAGCCCTCTGGCCCAGAGCACCACTTACAATCCCGGAACATTCCGTCCACGCTCAGGTGACCATGGAAACAGCATGGGCTGGAATGATCAGAGCAATCAAGGGAGAGAGATTGTGCTATATCATTTAATTTACCATAAGGTTGGAGACACATTCCAATATACAATTATATTACATTACTCAGACTTGACATTGGCTATGTGTGAGATGTTAGTATTATGTGTCATGTTTGTTTGACACGTCGCATGGAGTGTTTATAAACAATACATGTCGCTGGAAAAGGTAATTTATACACATATATCTATTTATGACTTAAAGTGAAAAGCAATGGACTGCTTACTGCATTGCACAACAAAGCACCTCGAAAGCATGCTGTAAATAACTAGAAATAATGGTATATATATATATATATATATATATAGTGTGTGTGTGTGTAGTGTCCGTGTGTGTGGAGGAAGCCTTTAACATCCTGGCACCCGGTGACCCAGCAGGACCATCTGTGGGAGGGCCTGTTCCAAGGGCTGGGGCAGGGTCTCTGGAGAGTGCACACACACATATGCACACACACACACTCACACATGCAGGAATGCAAAAATTCTAATGTGCACGCACTTACAAACATACACATACAAACTCAGTTCTCATCAAATTACAATGTTTGACAGAAATATACATTTATTGTTACACATTCTTTATCTGACAAATGTATTTTTATTTACACCTTAAGAAAGGTGATCTGTTAGACACTGTGTCTTGATGGCAATAGATCAAGTTGTAAATGAATGAAGTCAGACACCTTCACCACACCATTGCTTGATTCCCTAAAAGACATGTATGAGGACAAACATGAATAATAGGAAATATTAATTTAAGTACTTTCATTCTGAATTTAACTTAAACTAAGTAACTCAGAAGTGTACTTTGAGTTCTAAAACACATTGTATAAAGTCAAAGCCTAAATCCCTTTATTATTCTTGTTTAGTCAGGGAGTCAGATGGAGTCAGGTGGCTGAGCGGTTAGGGATACGGGCTAGTAATCTGAAGGTTGCTAGTTCGATTCCTGGCCGTGCCAAATGACGTTGTATCCTTGGGCAAGACACTTCACCCTACTTGCCTCGGGGGGAATGTCCCTGTACTTACTGTAAGTCGCTCTGGATAAGAGCGTCTGCTAAATGACTAAATGTAAATGTTTACTACTAGAGGTGGTGGCTGTTTACACAGTGTTTTAAATGCACTTCACTCACGCTTTCCCCCTCAGATGTGTCAGTACGCCGTCTATCTGTTCCTTCAGGACATTTCCATCCTTCTCTGCTAGGAACTTGTAGAGCATCTGGAAGGTTCCGAAGGGCACGCATGCGTCCGGGGGCTTACAATCAGGGTCAGAGTTCATTGTGTAGCAGGCCTGAGTCAACGCCTCTTTGATAGTCTGACAAGACAGGCGATAACATTGCTAAATACCTATTGGAGTAAACATAGTCCTTTATGGGGATAGGTATAGCTCAGTGGTCAAGCATTTGAGTGTAGATCAAGAAGTTGCAGAAGAAATGTTCCTGCTACTGTATTTTAATCATTACCTTTTTCATGTAACAATTGTGTGAGTTGAAATGCAGGCTGCTGCCTGTGCTGGGTTTACCTGTCCAAGATAACTGCAGCACGAGGCCAGGAACTTGTCCCACTCAATCTGATCTTCAAACTGTCCCAGAGAGAGGATGTGGTTCAAGGTGTCCTCCTCAATGTTCACAAGTTTCCAGAACACTGCCAGGTCAGACCTATTAATTTTTCCTCTGTCGGATAACTGGGAAGACAGTTTCACAAGGACTCACACAAATCATTTGACAGAATGTGTTTACTATTTGATTTTTCCAAATGTGCCCCCTGCAAGTGCTTTGACAGGAAAGAACCAGACAGAAGAGACATCTGATTACAAGGTGTACCTGCTCATGTAGGGAAGCTAATATTTCTGGGGTGAGTGCCAAGGCTTTACGCTCCATTGAAAAACACTCTCCTTTCACTAATGCTGTGAAGTACCTGGACAACAATAAAATATTTGTCTTGAATCTTAGTCAAGAGCTCTGTTCATGAGGCTTTGTGAAATGCATCTTAACAGACTGTAACTGGTTGGCTGCTTTGAACTTACTTGATGGAGAAGTCGATTATATCATCTGGTTGATACTGCACAATTTCTTTGGTGAATTTACCAATGAACTTTGGCAGTTCAGGTGGGACCTCAGAAGCAGACATGTCTTAAATGAAAGAACACAACACTGTAAGACAGAAAGACAGATAGAGCATAGAGATTATGCTGTATTTACAGTAGCCTATAACACAAGATGTTATTAGGAGGATGGAAAAATATCTTACTGAAATGGGCATCAAGAGAGAAGATCGATTTAAAATTCACTTAAAATATCTTGGGTTTCTCAATAAACAAGAATACGCGTTTCTAGGTAATAGCATTTGAAAGATGCTTTAATAGTCAGTTATTCCATTGTTGACTGCATATTCTTGTAGGGCACAATCTCTGCCACTAGATGTCTGTACTAACTTATATTTGCACAATGCAAAGAAAACCGAGTATTCCCACGTGTAGGCTATGAATGTAACTGTCATTCTGACAGCCGCCTGATAAGCTATTGCGACAAATGCAACAATCTAACCTCACTATCTAGCCTAACATACTATGTTATAGACTGGCCTATATGATCCATTAACGCGTTCATTTAAATGTGTAAAAAGTTTTTAAATGTATGATCTAACAAGTTTGTAAACCTATCACAATATTTATATTTATTAGCCTACGCCATTATAGGCTTGCAAATTTGTCGAATGATTGTTATTGATTTTTAAAATTATTATTATTATTTTGTCTAGCCTACTATTTTTTATCTTTCGAGACTGCGAGCTGCAACTCTGTGGGTTAATTTGGCTTATGCTGTCAGACTATTGCGGCCTGTTTGACAGATCATGACATTGTGTACTGTATTGACAAATTAATTTCGGCGTTCCTAAAAGGCATTTTATGTTTTTCTCCCGATCTCAGCAGTAATCAAGTGAAAGTGAGAGGAGTGTGTTTAGGAGGCGTGGGTATAGGGGCGGAGGATGGTGCGGAGGGTCCGAGTCGGAGCTATTGTTAGAATACTCTGAGATAACTAAGATTTGCGCGTTTTCTGAATACCTATGAGAAGGTAATCGATGGATATTTGTGATTTTCATCCAAAGGATTTTTAGCCACTGTAAGGAGTTATAGACAAGATGTTAGGAATACACAGATGCTCCTACAGCCAAAACCACTTCCATTATGCAGATTTCGTGACATCACGGATGAACTGCTAAGAAACCGCTGTAAAGCAACCATATAGCTTTCTCTATCTACAGATCATCTTGTGTTATGCTGTAGCTTTATTATACTTAATCAATGAGTTCTTCGGTTTTGTTTTCCTAACTAGACTTGCCCATTTGAAATTATCGTACGGCATCTTCATTGTGTCACACGCGCCTTGGGTTCCTTTTGTGGCGCCGGGGGCTGCTAGAGAGGAGGTTGAATTCTAAACAATAGAGCGAAATACGGCCAAGCTCCGGAGCTTGGAACAAGGACGGAAACCCACGACTGGGTTTAGGGAGCAGCCTTGAATAAAGAACTCAAGAACATGAAGGAGAAGCACTGATTTGGGGGTTACTGTAATCACTGGATTTATTCGCGCTACATTGTATCTTTGAAATCCTCAAGGAGAGATCATGAATTCAGCAGAAGCTGCCGAGGAGGGACCAAACGATTCGGATACGGATGCGTTTTTCAAAACAGGTAAGATGAGGATAAGGTGAATAAACTACAGTTGAATCGAATGTTCTGCCTGGTGTGCATTCACAACGTTTTGATGCCTTCATCGCTGTGTAAAGGCAGGTCTGCTATTGTTTGTGTGTGCAGAAGGGTTGTGCCTTGGTTACAGTCTTGAAGCCACCACTGATTCTGTTCAAGGATGTGATATTTAGGTACTAATGTCCCGAAGCGTAGATATAAATGGTTAGATGTTATTGCTCATAAAAATATAGTTTGTAATCGTAATAGTAGTAGTAGATTCGAGAAATTTACCTATTTGACTTATTTAGAAATATACCCAGAAAATGAGTTGTATTACTGCAGTCCTTGTTAGTCTGACTGGATTCTAATACTATTGCAATTACTTATATTATTTATGGCATTAACTGCACTCTGTTTGGGATGCAATCAACCAATGACACCAGGGATGCACAAACAGAAATACACACGCACACACACATGGACATGCACACAAACACACAAATTAGCAGTTTTTCAAGTATTGATGGTACTTCGCAGACATTTTGTGTGTTCAGACAACTGCCTCACACACTCTTACACACATACACACACACACACACACACACACACACACACACACACACACACACACACACACACACACACACACACACACACACACACACACACACACAAATACACTCACGCACATCAACTGATCTCCAACTCAGTCAGGAATGGTTGGAATGTGCCTGTAGTTTGTAGTGATATGTACCATGAACCTGTCCTTAGATTTGAGTCTGTTCTGAATTCTTCCAAATGCACAGTTAAGACACACCTCGATAAATGAGCATCAGACAAAACTGTCTCACTGTTTTCAGTGTGATACTGTGTGTGTGTTTGTGTTCATGTGTACTTATGTTTGGGGGTGGATTGGGTTGGGAGTGCTGTAAATTGCCAGATAATCCAGAAGAGATCCACACACGCACACATCCACACACACGCGCAAACACACACACACATATGCACAGACACCCTGTGTTCTGCGCTGCTGTAGTCAGGGGCACACCCTTACTTGTAGTCACTCTATCTGATCCCTAAGTCTTGGAACCTCTTCACAGCCTCATCCTGGGTGCTCCAGCTTTGTTTAGTAGTGTGGAATAGTTGGTTTGAAATCTCCTCTCATCAGTCTATTACTCCAACCAGGACCTTCTGTTCATAAGGATATCTGTGGAACTAGTGCTTTGGAGTTTACAAATGTCAATACAATATAGCAATATATAGAGAGTCAATAGAAAGTTATTTGAGCTTTCCTTTCTTTTTTCCAGTAGTCTATTGGAATAGAGGCCCCGTATCCTGTCTCATTTGAGAGGAAGGTCATAGTGAAGAGGCTGTTACTAGCGTCATGCACGCCAGTCTCTTAGTAAATGTAGTCTAATCTATTAGGCTGCCTCTGGGGGTGGAGACAACGCCCGAACCATGAGAGGAACAGTTGATCACAAGATCAACACTTCTTCCAAGTGGGAGACCTGAGTTCAAACCTGCTAGAGTTCTCTCAGTATGCCTCTACCCATATGGATTGGTGAAAAACTGAGATATAGAGAGAGCATCAGCCTTTTCCCCCCAAACCACCCAAGTCCATGTGGTTTGATCCTTGCAGGGGAGTTAACTGGTTTAGAGGATACACCCAGGGGAGAAGGGACAAGAGAATCAGAAGGCTAAGAAGCTAGAGGACTTTGTTGTGGCTATAGTAGGAGTGGAGCCCAAGACATCTGGCCCTGTCTCTCTGGTCTATCATTGATAGTTTATTGATCTGACTGGACTGAGGAACAATTGACACACACACGGACACGCACACACACACACACACACACACACACACACACACACACACACACACACACACACACACACACACACACACACACACACACACACACACACACACACACACACACATTCAAAGAATAGTAAACTGGCCCCTCAACCAAGAGTAATTGTGTGTGTCTGTGAATGTAACTGTGCGTGTATATGTCGGTGGGTGTGGCATTTATGCTGTGAAGAGAGACAATTACTCGGCCGAATGAGCTTTTAGCCGTTCTCGACAGCATGCCCTGAAAGAGCTGTAGAGTGGGTTTATGTCCGGAGACTGACTGGAGACTCCCCGCCTGCTTACAGGGCTTACAGGGCTTAGACACAGATCAACCTTCAATGTTAACTTGAATTCCCCTCATCTTTGTCCAGGAGGATTCTGACTGGAAGCCACTTCTACCTCATCGATAAGTACTCTTTGTGAGGCTTTAGAGGCTTGTTGAGTGTACTAAGCAATTAGACAGCCTTGAAAACATGCGTCTGTCAGTCTGTCTGCCTCTCGGTTGGGATGTAATTGGTATCCATGGCGATGAGAAGCAGGGTAATTTTTCCTTCTGCCCAAGCTGAGAGAGAGGCCTCATCAGTCAGGTCAGGTAATAATTGCAGAAGATTGACAGTCCAGCTCAACAATCAATATTTGCATTGATTGTGCCCTTCCGCAACAACAAAAAAGTATCTCTCAGACAGATAAACAAGTCTTCAAGTCTCTGACAAGAGTGAGGCCATTGTGCCATTGTACGAACCAGACATCAACTCAAATATTAATCAAAATTCAGCTACCATGACTGAAATAGGGGTTAAAAAAAATTCACATCCTGAGTAAATCAGGTCTTGCATGGTTAGGACATGGTGGAGAGGGGCCCCTATTCATTATGAGTGCTGTAAAGCTTCTGCTGTGCTGGGGCTGGAGACGAGGCTGGAGAGGACTCAGTCACTGTGGTCATATCATCTGTCAGAGCAGCTGGTTGACCCCAATGCCTCCAGGACCTTTCCTCTTCCCCCCCTCCATCCCTCTCTCACTCCCTTCCCCTCTCTCAGACTGTATACTTAAAGCCTCCCTCTCTCCCTTGCTCCACCATTTCCCCTTTCTCCTCCTGTTTCTCCCACACCTATCTCTGCTCCCTCTATCTTTCTCCCTTCCTGTCCCCCACCCAGCAGATGTACACCCAGGCTGGCTAAGAGCACTCAGGTTATTATGACTCTCATTACCCAGCTCCTGCTGGTCAGGGTTCCGCCTTTTCTTTACATTTAGAGGCTCTGAGTGCTGCTGGGATGGCTAGATGTGTCCCCCAGTCCATAGCAGGGCTCCGCTGATGAGGTGTGTGGTGCCCACATACATGAAGCAATTGAGTGCTTCTGGCTTTCTACCCGCAGGAAGATATTTCAATGGATGTTTATGGCCTTCCATTGCTGAATTGAAGACTGAACTGAATGGCAGGCAGGCAGGCACGCAGACAGACAGGCAGACATGTAAACAGACAGACAAGCAGACAGGCATGTCAGCCGACAGGCAGGCAGGCAGGCAGGCAGGCAGGCAGGCAAGCAGTCAGACAGACAGACAGACAGACAGACAGACAGACAGACAGAAAGACAGACAGAGAGAGAGAGAGAGAGAGAGAGAGAGAGAGAGAGAGAGAGAGAGAGAGAGAGAGAGAGAGAGAGAGAGAGAGAGAGAGAGAGAGAAAGACGGAGCACTGACCCAGGACAGCAGCCCTCCCCCTCCTCCCCCTTGTAACCTCCTGACTGGTACCAGTCCTGGCTACTGTGCTCTGTGAAGCATGGCGGTGGAACAGAAGCGGAGAGGGGGGGGGCGGGGAGAGAACAATGGGGTCTGATGCCCCATACTGTCAAGTCCCGACAATAGGGTGTGTGCTGGTGAGGTGTGTGTGAACGAGGGGAGTTTGTGTGTCTGTGTTGTCATATGAGAGTGTGTTGTGTGTTTCCGCTGTGTGTTTAGTGTGTTTAGTGTGTTTCCTCCCTCCTCTGCGTGGTGGTGTCTGGGCCAGGCTCACCAGAGAGGCCGGCAGATGGCTAATTGGCCAATGTAAACCACTGGGGTAATAGAGAGAGTGAGAGAAGATTTGTGAGGATTATTGAGTCATGATCTGTCCATGGAGGGAGTGAGGGTGAGATGGAGATAGGGAGGGGGGGGGGACATAAACAAAGCCAGGGGGATGCCCTATCCCAAAAGCTGCATGCTTCTTCTCAGTCTTCCCAGTCCTCATGTCTAACCATATGCCAGTGGTGGAGAAAGAACCTGGTTAGCCTTGCAGGCTAATGGAGAAAGATCTGATTAGCAGAGCTGAAATGGGGGGGCTTTTAGTGGAATTGAAGGAGAGTTTTTCCCAGAGGACAGTGTGTGGCTTTATTCTGAGAAGACAGCTAAAGCTCTGGATGTTGAATGATTGCTCTTCAACCATTGTAATTGGATCAGAACATAGGAGAGACATTCTTCGCAATCAATGTGATTGTAGGACATGCATGGATGCAAGAATTAATATTGGAAAAGGGAGATTATCTGATCTAGTGATTTCAGTACCACACATATCTGGCCTCTACTCCATTCTTGCTTGTCATGTAAAAAAAATACTGGTGGCTTAAAGGACCAGCGTTGGTGTCCAACCAACCAGTATTGATTTAATGCACCAATCCTCTTTTAGCCAGATGGGTCTGTGGTGACTCCAGCCAATCAGAGCCTGGCTGAAATGTAATGTCAGTCAGTTGCTTGTCGCCGGGCCGACTGAGGGGATCGGTGGTAAACTAATTACCCAAGGGTCAAGCATGGCATTGACCTCTGAGAACGGCCAATTAGTTGCCGGTCCCCATAATGTGAGTGTAATAGCAGGATGGCTCCTGAGCGGCTAGCTAGTCAGGAGATAAGAGACCGTACAGGGACAGAGCTATACAAGTGTGTGAGAGATTGTTTGAGTGTATAGATTTGTGTGGGTTTTTCTGAGTGTGTGGCTTTGTGCGCATATGTATGTCTGAGTATTTGAGTGTCTGTGTGTGTGTCTGTGTGTTTGAGTGGGTTTGTGTGTGTATGAAGTGTGACAGATTATATGTGCATTCCTTTGTGTACTGTGTGGACCGGGCAGTTATGTGCTTACAAATGCGTTCTGTGTGTGTAACTGCCTGTTTTGTGTGTAATGGCATGTTTTGTGTGTATGTGAGTGCATGCGTGCTTGCGTGAGTGTATGTGCGTGAGCGTATGTGCGTGAGCGTATGTGTGTATGTGTGTATGTGCGTGAGTGTATGTGCGTAAGTGTATGTGTGTATGTGCGTGAGTGTATGTGCCTGTGTGTATGTGTGTATGTGTGTAAGTGCGTGAGTGTATGTGCCTGTGCGTATATGTGTGTGTGTGTATGTGTGTATGTGTGTGTGTGTGTGTGTGTGTGGAGACTGCCCTCCCCAGCAGCACGTCAGATGAGGCAGCAGACAGCAGTGAGGAGATGCCAGCTGCCAACAGGGACCTGCTACGGCTGCTGACTGTGACAGGCTGGACCGGCCTGACTGGCTCCAGTCAGCCCAGTAGGAATAGATTTGTCCCTATTCTGTCAGCTCAATAAAACACAGGGCTGGGTGATACAGTGTCTTCAACACAGGTTCCCTGTGGTTTTCATAGGCTTTATGTGACTGACAGGGTTGCTTTCACAGGATTCCTGTCTCTGTCTCTCTCTCCCGCTCTCCCCTCGCCAAAACAATGGGGACTGCAGGAGGAAATCAGTGCTGCAGGACTTTCAACCAACATCTTTCGGCAATGCCAGCGTCACACTTATGTCAAACGGATTCATGCTGGACAATACCTATCTCAGCGGTGGTCTCGTGCTCGATGTCTCTTCCTGGGGATGGCGATGTCACTGTTGTTGTTGTGAGCTCCCCCATTGGATGGCTGTGCCGGCCTGTTTGGGCCAGCAGCGGTCTCTCTCTCTAGGGGGGGTGGGGGGGGGGCGAAACAAAGCACATCAGAGGGTGGCTGTATCAAGGGAAAAGGAATATCCTCTCTTTTTCTAGCTCCCGCCCTCTTAATGCTCTCCCTCCCCCTTGCACACTGTCAATGGTCGTGCCGTGGCCTTTCACTCTCCCTCCCTCTTTCTCTCTTTCTCTCCATTTCTCCCTTTCCCCTCAATTTTTCTCTCTCTCTCCCTCTCTCGTTCTCTTTCTCCCTGTCTCCCTCTCTCTCTGTGTCTCTCTGGCATCCCAGCAGCCCCTTTTCAGTCTCAACCACAAGGGCATCACAGGAGGCAACTGGAGAGCTCTCATGAATATTTCATTATCCTGCTCAGGCTCCAGTCCCCAAACACGCACTACCTCGACTCTGATGGCCAGGCCTGGCCAGGCTTGGCCTGGAGCTGTCTGGCCTAGTCTGTGCACCCCATTGGCCTGGTCCATGACATGTTCCACTCACTTCCAGTCCCAATCAGCATGTATTACAGTGATATTTATAAGGAATCATTTGTATTTGATTGCTGACAGACCCTGTCAGGGAGGGCCTCTGTTAAGGACAGGAAAATAATAATAATGTGAGGATTCGTGTTTATTGCTGTTTGCTCTCGAGTCCTGAAAGACAGAGTTCTTCTGTAGTGGGTCATTCAGGCCCGTTCATAAATAGACCCTTTAGAAAGTGCAGAGTGTTGCGGAGCGGAGGGTTTGGTGCTGTGTTCAGCACCTCCATGGAGAAAGGTCTTCCACTACACGCACGCAGAGACACACATGCACACATGCATACACACACACACACACACACACACAAGCGAACTCGCACGCACGCACGCACACACACACACGCCTAGGGAGAAAGCCCTGGGTAAGCCAAATACTCAAAGAAGAGGAGCCAGGTCGGCAGACAGTGAGGAGAGAAAGATGCTTGGCTCACGCTTTTAGAGACTCCATATTTCAGCTGTAACTGGAGCAGGACGGGCAAGGGGTGAAGGATGTGAGAGGAAGTCAGAGAGAGAGCTGCCCAGGGAGATACAGGAAGTGATGGCTGTTAAAATGACCTTCTCTGCTGCTCTACATCTATGTCCAATCTCTGCTAAGTGTTTTAGGCAATGCAGCTAGATCGTAAGAAGTCAAATCGGTCTCAAGCCCCCCCAAAAAATATATTGCAATCCAATACCGTGTAATGGCGCTTGTGGATGTGAAGATGTTTCCATGGTATTCTAGGCATAGTCTATCTCTCTTGGGTTCCTCTGTGGATCTTGGCCTGACCAAGGTGGTATGTTGATAGTCCCCGGGAGCTAGTGCTGTTTATAGAGCTGGGAGGACCATGTGGACCATGGTCCAGCTTACTGAGTGTCCGGCAGACATTATGAATGGGCTGACCTCCAGCTTTGACATTCACTGTGTGTGTGTGTTAAACAAGATGCCAGTGTCAATATGTTGCTTGTGTGTGACATGACTCGGGCACTCCAACACGTGTGTGTTTGTGTGTTATCGTGTATTTGTCCAAGGATTGCTCGGTTCTAGACCGTCTTCTCTTCAGTGTGAGTTAATTAATTGTGTTTTTGAGAAACAGACCACCTTTGAACCTATGGACCATACTTTTATTAGTTTTATTTATATTTCAGAGTCTAAGGGTCTGGATGGTTGAGTTACACACAGTCTGGGCTCACTGTGAACCTTCCACAACACAGCCAAGTTCACCACTCCAGACCCCAATATTAGCCTCATATGTTAAACCTTACTAGACACATCTGGAAAAGCCGTTCTCCCTGCTAGAGACCCGCTCATCACATCTACATTAAACTGGCCCTTTAGACTTCTGCCCAAGTAGGAAACTATGTCTTTCTTTCAGATCAATAAAAAACAATACTCATTCTATCTATACTCATAATGACCACCTTCTTTTTCAACTAAACCCCCCCCCCCCCCTCACCCCCAGTCTCCAACTATGAGTCAGCCCCCCCAACCCCTCCCTAGTTCTAACAGGAACCATCAGAGGAAATATTGGAATACTGATCCGAGATCAGAGTCCATTGGAGGAACACTCAAGTCCTGAGGAATGTCATGTGATCATCAATGGCAGCTGTATTTCGTGCTGTACATTCCATCCATGGGAGAGAAGAGGAACCACTCCATCAACCGAGACACACACACACACATGGGTGGATCTTGAGGAGGCCGTGTGTTTCACTCTGTGTGTGTGTGTGTTTGTATGTGCTGCTGTAGGAGAGGGGTACAGTGGCCTAGTTGGACCCGTGTCTAACCCAGCTGGCCAGTTAATGAATGTAGAGGGAGTGTTGGCATTAAGAGACTCACAGCTGCAGTTCCAGTACGAAGTGCCAGTATAAACAATCTTAACCATCTGTGGGATGAAAGTCTGTCTGCGAAGGAGTGGGTGAGAGCCAAGCCCTCAGAGTGCCAAGTCAGCCCCTAGACCCTGCTAGACCCTTCCTCTCTGGGCACTATGGGTAGAAGACTAGGCAAGAGTGACCGTTATGATGGAAACCAGGCAAGATGTAGTATATGACCACGTTAGGTACACTTGAAGTCATCCCGTCCTTGCCAAAATATTTTTTTGCACACTGGGTAGTGCTGAGTGGCTGGTTTTAACTTAAAGTGTGAATGACTGCAGACATAGTCTGAGGCTGGCATTGTCTTGTTTTGCTTGGTGGTCAACTGTTTTCATTTGATTCTGTCAGCTGGCTATGGCTCTGCCTGCCTGCCTGACTGCCTGACTGCCTGTGTGATGGACTGGTGTGAGGCTTTGAAGACGCAGTGTCCTCAGCGCTGGGGTCCTGGGGGTATTGCATGCTGTGGTTGAGCCCTCTGCAGAGACGGCTGGCTGGTGTGTTGGTTCTAGATGTTGGAAAACACAGCAATCCCTCTCTGAACTCGACCACACAAACACACATCTTCGCCATACTTCCTCATAATGGAGAAAGCAATCCTATTTGTTTGACCACAGATGGAGGTGTGCCAGCTATGCAGACTAACCTAGCCCTGGCAGGGCTAGCCATGTCTGGCATTGGAGCTTTTGGTTCTGGTGTTCGGCAAAGTCTGTGGGCTACTTCTTTCTTTCAGAGGAAATTACAAATGTCAGTCAGTTTCTGTGTATACCGTGCAGTTACGTTTCAAATGACACGTCTGCATGCGTGCCTGCGTCATAACGCAGTCCCACCTCGTAATGCAAAGCCACTTCCTCCCTGCTCCCTAGATTGGGTTTAAAACCACATGTCGCTAGCAGTAATTAGAACTCATTGAGTGGCAGGGAGGCTGAAGGTTCAGTCACTACTGCCGAGTCATGGTGGACTCCTTCTCTTCGCACGCCATGGAAGAAAAAAGTTCCAGCATCCGACTGGCCGTAATTGACTGAACAGATCCCGAGAACGTGGCCTATGAGTGTGTGTGTGTGTGTGGTTGGTTTATTAATAGAACTAAGTGAACAATGTTGACCAATGGGTTTCCAGCAGAGTGTGAGGACTGTGAGGGTTTGATTAAACCAGGCTTTGAAGAGACTCCAGGGAGTCTATGGAGAGACTCTCCATGACTTCAGTGTGACAGATAGGTAGTGATAGCAATATGCGACAGACTGTGTACAAAGCACTTGACCAGATGCACACATGCACTATAATTAATATCTGGTACATTCTAGAAAAGTAACTACTGTAGCTACTTGCATATCCATACACCCGTATCATATTCTAATTTGAATGAATGAGATTGGCTGTACGTGACGCAAAACATAATGGTGTCATCAGACACATTCATTACTGCATCTATTTAAAGAAGTATTTAGTCACGTCACCAGGCGCCAGCGAGTACCTGCTTGTCATGTCCCTCTTCCTGCTATGGCAGCTGACACCCACATACTCACATACGTGTCGGCTACAGCTGGTGTCTACTCCACAAGTGTGCATGCGGGCCCTGTAGTCTGCTTTCCTCAACCCCCACTCCAGCCCCAGCCCACGGCCACGCCTCAGCCCTGGCCTCCCACTCCAGCCCCAGCCCACGCCTCAGCCCTGGCCCCCCACTCCAGCCCCAGCCCACGCTTCAGCCCTGGCCTCCCACTCCAGCCCCAGCCCACGCCTCAGCCCTGGCCCCCCACTCCAGCCCCAGCCCACGCCTCAGCCCTGGCCTCCCACTCCAGCCCCAGCCCCCAGGCCGGTCCCCTCTCTTAGGCTAGCCCAGCTGTCAGGCTGGGTAACTGATACACTTGACAGGGACTGAAATGAAGGAGAGAATCTCGTGCCTGTCCTTACCTATGGGAAACATGTGTGCCTTTTGTCTGGCATGTGACTTTTAAAACCCTCCCAGAGAGTTTAACAGAGATTGATTGTCCTACCGGCTGACAGGCAAACAAGCAGACGTATAGACAGGCGGATAAGCAGGCAGACAGACAGACACAGGCAGGCAGGCAGGCAGACAGACAGGCAGACAGGCAGGTCGACTGTCAAACAGACAGACAGGCAGGCCGACTGTCAGACAGACAGGCAGACAGGCAGCTCAGTGTACTTCTGTGTGGGTTCAAGTCCGTCCTTGCTTTCTAAGAGGCGGTCCACACGGTGGCTTAGCGTCTATATGCAGCATGTATTTGCCCTCTTATTCTATTATTTGCGTCTGAGCTGAACACATTAGAGTTAAATAGGGCTTTAACAGGAGGCTCATGTGTGGGATTAGGCTGTGCATATAGGGAATTACAGCTGGCACTGCTACAGAAGACCTGCTGGGCTCTGAGAGGGAAACACGGATATGTCAGGGTTCCAATCAAGCAGGACTGACACCAACATACTGTAGCTTACGTGTCATCAATCCCTTTATGTACTGTACGACATTTATAGCAATACATTTTACGTAATGGCATTAGACTGCGTTCTAATTTACATTCTGGGCACCCTTCCCAGGCGTGTATTGGTAATGTATTTGATGTGTGATGCATTGTTCTGTATATGTTGTGTCCAAATGCTTCATTTAAAGGTTATGTCTGCTATTATCCTACACTAATACGATTCCGTCTATTCTTTCGTGTTCTACTCTCTGTTGTTTGTGTCTGTGGCCAGACCAGCTGGGGCAGGAGGCGGCCTGTGTACAGTACAAGGCTGCATCTGCTGACTCAGCCCACAGAAGGCCCAGTGTGGTAGAACATCACGCCTATGAGGTCATCAGAATGAGACGAGCGCTAGAAGGGCGGGTTGGGGGTTAATGGAATTGGTTCCCTCTGTTGGCTAAATGAGTCAGACCTATTGATGATCCGACAGTCCAGGCACGCTGGCTTTGAGAGAGGCTAAGCAGGAGGCAGAGAGAGCAGAAGGCAGGCTAACAGTGTGGTCAGAGTTATCGACTGTGAGAATGGCATAAATGTTAGTGGAGGATGTCCTATACAGACATAATGCCTTTGGTTAAATTGTGGTCTTCATTTTAGACTGTCTCCTCAGAGTCAACACTTTTCCCTGTTGCCTCGTTTTTGCCTCCACCTTGTCTGTATCTGCTCTGTGTGGCTTTGCATAATGGACCCTCTGACAGACAAGGTCTTCTTTTGTTTCCCTAGCTGTGAGTTCATCTGATTTATAGACTTCAGCTGCTTGTGTGTGTTTGTTTAAGCACATTGTTGCGACAATGGAAACAATGAATTAAGTTCTCACTTTGACTCAATTATCTAAAAATGTATGCTATGTGAACTCTGAGAGAACTGCACCACAAATAGTCTTTTATAGTAGCACTGCAGCAACAGAGGAAAGCTAACTAGCTACCTCTTTCACACACAACCCAACCTCTCTCCCCCCCTCCTCTCTTCTCCTCTCCCCCCCTCTCCTCTTCTCTCTTCTCTTTTTTTCTCCTCTCCTCCTGTCCTCTACTCTCCTCTCCAATCCTCTCCTCCCCTCTCCCCCGCCTTTCATGACAGGCAGCTATAATTGTAGATTGGAAACGTTAAGATGTTTGTTTTCGCTGCACAGGCTCCTGTGTGAAATGGTGAGTTAGGGAGCTATGAGAGAGACGGAAAGGTGTAAGAGGGTGGGGAGAGAGGAGAGAGAATTTAGTGCCTGGCTGACAGCTCCCTCATCTCTCCTGTGTTATTACCCTTCCCACAGTACGAAAGTGAAAGCTTTCTCCTTGCCTTTGAACGGCAGTGTGTTTCAGACTGGACAAGAATGACGGGTGAAAGACCATTGACAGACGTTGCTGGCATAATGTTGGCTACTTTGACATTCCTCCGGTATGCATTATGTATAGGCTGCCTAGCAACGTAAACGGATTGGGTGTGATTTGTTGAGATTGCATGACTTGCCTGACAAGTCGTGTGTGTATGAGTGTGCGTGAGAGAGAGAGAGTGTGTGTGCTCGTTTATGGCAGATCCTAAGCACTGGAAATGTCATTCACAGTAATTCTGTAGAATGGTTTGTGGCAATGATGGATGTGGTCTGCACGACAGGGGGAAATGTGAGCCTGCCAGCTTGCCGTACTATTAGCCTTCTGTCGGACGCTTGGACGGAATGACCTCGCTCTGACAGCAGGGAGGGATAGATGGAGGGATGGAGGGAGGGAGACATGGTGAGGCTGGGGGTGAGAGATTGAGGATTGAGGAACAGAGAGGCAAAGATGGAGGAGGAGACAAGGAGAGATGGAGGGAAAGAGAGGTGGAGAGAAGGGGGGATGGCAAATATAGGCACATGGACAAGGCCTCAGGCATGAGCAAGCCAATTACTACTTTTCAGCACTTAATGATAATAGGTGGAAACGATGACAACGATGAGTGTAAATGTGCTGGAAGGCACGCAGGGGGGATGGTTGCTTAACACAACATCATCATTAGTGTCTCCACAGGTGTCATGGCCAGCAGCCTCCCAGCCATCCCTGACCCTCTCCTGCTGTGCCAACCATGGCCCTGGCCCCCTCCCACTGTGCCCACTTGGTCAGAGCCCGGTGACTCTCCAGGAGGGAGCCATCGTGGCAAGGGGAGGCGGGGATGGAGGGAGGCTGTGTTGATTGGCTTGTAACCCCCCCCCCAAACACACACACACACACTCTTATCTGACCTCTGTTGTCAAGTGTATGACATACACAGAGTGCCTTTTGTCTGTTAGTGTAGTGTGTGTGTGCCGTTGGGGGTGAGCGGGAATGTCTCAGCGGGTTGTCAGGAAGTGTCAATGTTGTGCACAAGAGGATTCTGGGTACTGGGTTCATTAGCTATCTCTCGGGGCCAACTTCCCTTCCTCTTTCTCATCATCCCTTCCTCCTCACCCCCTTTCTCCCCATCTCCACTTGACATTGATATGCTCCCTGTGCTACCGTCCCTGGAAAACTGACATGCTTGAATTGCATTAAGGAACCCAGACCGACCAGGGCTGAGGGCTTTTTCTCTCCCTGAAACATCAGTGGAAAATGGAGAAAAAAAAGGTGCATTGAAAATGAAATACTTTAAAGGTGCATTCTGCTGTCTCAACTACTTTTTTGTTATTGTTTATTCTACTCCTGCTTTTACGGCTGGAGGATTCCTAGAGTTAAACTAGCAATGCAGCCGTTTTTACAGTGATTCCTTTCAAGTTTAAATCTGTTTTTTACATCCTTCATATGTCAAGGGAGACAAACCAACATCTAATAAAAGTTTGTTTTGATGTGTCCATGTCTGTCTGTGAACTGCTCCAGGGTGCTGTTCTGCTGCTGCTGTCTGACTTAAACAACAGGACTAGTCCTGGCCAGATGATAATAGACCAGGCCCAACCAGACCAGGCTAGACCAGACCTTATCAGGCCTGACCATACCTAACCAGACCAAACCTAACCAGACCAAACCAGGCCTAACCAGACCAGACCACAGTACATGTTTCTGAGCTCTCTTAATGAAGTCAGTCCTTCCTTCTGCCGCTAAGTAAGGGTTGTGTGTTGAGTCTGGCTGAGATGGACCCTCATAAGCTGAGCAAACACCGACTACACAGGGGTTGAGTTTCTAGCAAAAACAGTTCTGTAGTTTTAACCATGATGAGATAGAGGTGAATCTGTAGGATTAGGAGCAGTTTCCAGTTGATGAGCAGTGTGTGGTTATGGTTTGGAAAATGTGGTGTACAATGTAAAGAAAATCTGAAAGATTTTTTTTTTTTGGGGGGGGGGGGAATGATAGCAATGAACAATGAATAAATGAGTCTAGCAACACTGCACACACAGAATTAATACATTAGTCCAACCAATATGATATATAAAGCAGCAGATGTAACCACACACCCAGACACAGGAAGACTCACACACGGCTGACTACAGTCACGCTGAGAAATACACTTACGTGTGAAGAAAGACATTTGTCCACATTTATTCTTCGGCTGCTGTGCTGAAATATGTCCCCCTACAGGAAACGATTAAGGTCGCCGTGTTACCGTGGCAGCTGTTGCTAAGAGCCAACATTTGAACTCTGTGGGTCTCACCTGCCATTTCCTGTGGCCAGATATATCGGTTGACGTGACAACAGGAAAGCCATGCTACAAGGTTACTACTACTAGACGAGGGGGCTGCTGAAATAGGGCTCTGTGTGAATGTGTGTAGTGCGTAGCATTTGTGTTTGTGTATGTGCAGTGTGTAGTGTGTTTGCGTGTGTGTGCATGTGAGTGGGAGGCAAGGGAGGGTCCATAAAATGTAAATGTATCACACGTTTGAGATCTTTGCTGAACCTGAGGCCTGCAGTATATTACCCTCCACACTCCATCTCAAACACACACCTGCTCGCATGCTGCCGAAAAGAGTCGTGTAGGGTACACATGACATCCTTATCAATACCAACTCCAGGAACTAAATGCAAATCAGTAACTGTCATTCAAATCAGTACAACTGAATTTTTTTAAGGAAATCCTGGTCAGCATTTGCATACCTTATTGGTTCAGAATGGACCATGCTTTTGCGATACATTGGTCAATACAAGCCATGACAACCAGGACCTTCCACAAACTCACTTTTAACTGTGTGAAGCATTTATCCCAACAGTTCAATGGAAAAAAGTTGCACCTTGTATTAAGACATGATTTGTTGACAGAAGCTTAGGGCAGAGTCCCTTGTCTGGATCATTGTGAATAGACAGAACAATATGGGGGGGTTAAGGGAGTGTTGGCTGGGTTTCAGTCCATTCCACCGCACCCCCTCCCTGGGCAGACGTCTTATCTGATGGACTCCTCTACCCTTTAGTGGACAACTCGGGGTAATTGGATGAAAGAATTGAATCCGACGATGTTTTAATAGCTGCATGGAAGCCCAGAGGAACACATTGGTGTTTTTTTGTTGAAGCTAACAGTCTGGTTCAGAGCTGAGCTCGCTTTCATAGTCAGCATGAGTGTGTTGTGTCCTCCCCCCTCTGATCGGAGCTCGTTATCTCTCCTGCACCACATCTCAGCCCTTCTGTCTCCCTCTGAGCACAGCTCCCAGTGTAGCTGACAGCTCCTGTTCTCCTGCTTTTGCTGAATACTGCACTTTGATGCACCCCAGTGAAGGTCTCTCTGGTCTATAACCGAGGTCTCCCTGGACTAAAGTTAAAAGTGTTATCTTCTCAGGAACAGGAGGAGTTGAACTTGTTCTGCAGGTCCTGATCCCCACACACTACCACCCAGAGTGAAGGGTCAGGGGTCAGGGGTCAATGGCTGCAAGGTCAGTCTGTATCCAGAGAGAGGGAGTGGACTACTTTATCAAATGTGTGCAGGCAGACTGGCAAGCTGAGGGCAGGCTGGGGTGTGAAGGGTCTTCGTGATTTACACCTTGCCTGAGCTCCTCCTGAAAACAGGAAGTAGGGTAGGCCACGCACTGATTCCTGGCCCGCCTCTCTCGGATAGACTCTCTCCTACACACACACACACACACACACACACACACACACACACACACACACACACACACACACACACACACACACACACACACACACACACACACACATTCGCACACTCACACACAAACACACACACACCCTCTTTTCTCCTTTATGAGTCATGAAGCTGGTTCTGGCAGGGAGGGGATATATAACCCAGCCTTCCCGGGTTTGCTTTCACTCATGTCTTGAGTGAGGGAAGATTGTAAAAGATTTCATCTCTAACATTACAGTGCATCCGCTCACAGCTCTCCATCCTGAAATAACAGGTGAACTTCCTGTGAAAGTTTGAGCGGCGTGTTTCACATAGTTCCAAAAAGACTTGTTTCCCCCAGCCTGCTTTGTACTCTTTGTACTTAAAACGCAGAAGTTCTCTCTCCGTGAACAACTTCTTCCCTCACTCTCAGCTCGTTTTAGATCTTTCCCTCCTCTGAATGTGACTAACGAATGGTGACTGGTGTGAGAGCACAGAGGCACTTCTGGCATGTGGCTCCTCGGGCCTGTTAAAGTTGGCCCTCAGTCTGACCACACCATTTTGGGTAATTGAGACTTTCTCTTTCCTCGACATGGAAACAGAACACTGTAGACCTCTGGCAGCATCACGTCCCGCATCCTGGAACGAGCCCTTGTAGAGAACAACAGTCAGCTCTTTTAGCCTCTGGGTCAGCAGGCCTTACACAACATCTATGTATTACATTAAACACAGATTAGAGAAACTGAGAACAGTGAATCACCCTAGATCACACTGTTCCCTCTCATCACCAAAGAAATCGAGTTCCGTTCTGTCCCTTGGAGCTGAGCACACTAAACATGATAGGGAACCAAGTGCTTATAAAAGCGCTATAATGTGCTGTAATGAATTTTAATGCCGGTTTAAATTTTCCTGAGGCGTTCTGCGGAATGCGGAATGAGTTACCAGCAGGGCAGCCCCCCCTCAGGACCCTCCCTCCCTGTAGGGTTGGTAGCTGGAATACAGAAGAGGCGCTCTCCTCTCTTCTTCTTTCCTCTCTTCGCCTCACCTTTCATCTCCTCTCTTCTCCTCACCTTTCCTCCTGACTTCCTAAAGGGAAGCTTGTGTTTATCTGGTCACACAAACACTGGTTGGGTAGATTTATTGATCCGTTATCTCATGATTTATTGCCGAACACTCTTGTCAGTAGTTCTATATTGGACTGGTCATTGTCTGTGCTGGTTGGCTGTCTCTCCTAGTTATTCAGTATCTGTGAGCAGTGGTGTGATTGAGCTGAACCATTACATTCTATTAGAGGATGTGGAAACTGCGGGGTTGTGATGGATGCTGCCTGCTCCAACATTAGCACTGATAAAACATTCACGCCATCGCTGGTCCTGTTTACAGGCTAACCTTGGGAAACGGCCTCTGTGTTGATAGAGCTGGGGAAATAAATTCTGCCTGTCAAAACAACTTAAACAGCTCCTATGTTGGGAAGAAGAAATATCCTACTTGTCCTCAAGTCACACGCCTGTCTGTGTGCACACGTGTGTGTGTGTGCGTGCGTGTGCATACGTTTGTGAATCCTGAAGCTGGAGGTGCTAAAAGCTTTACATCTGCTAGCTGCCAGGGTTAAGGAAATACAGGCCTCTGAGTCATCCTTCAGCAGGTCCGAACCCTTAATGTGTCCCCAGTGCAACATGAGGCCTAGCTGTCTTATGAGGCCAGTAGTACTGCTCATTAATGTACATGTGGCCCTGCACAGCCATGGCATCACAGGCCTAGCCCGTGCTCAGTTTCTGGCCAATCCCAGTGAAGGATGGCCCCTGGTGCATCATAGAGGTCAGTGCCTTTGCTCATCCATCTCTCCTTCATTGACTGTGTAATGGACTAGGCTATTTACTGATCCGGATGAAGCTAGACACTAACGGTTCAGTGTAGCTGTGTTGGAAGGACTTGGCTGAGGTTGTTGGTTCTATTCCAGCTAGGACAACATACATTACACGTATATGCACAGTTAGTTGCTTTGGGACTAACATGTGCATGAGACAGTACTGCATAGCACCAAAGTGTGGCTGTCCTGCAGCTGCAGTGGTAACTAACAGCTTGTCCCCCCCCTGCCTCTCTTGTTGGTGTGCGAAGGGCTCTCCATGATGTGTTGCCCTCGGTGCCTCCAGACTACCAGCTGCTATCACATTAGGCTAATTTAGCTAACAGGAGACACTGTATAATTCAATCTCTCACAGAGGGAGGGAGTAGACACACAGACTCCTCTCCAGTGCCACGGTGGGGCTGGAACCTGGGGAGGAGAGGGACTCCTCTCCAGTGCCACGGTGGGGCTGGAACCTGGGGAGGAGAGGGACTCCTCTCCAGTGCCACGGTGGGGCTGGAACCTGGGGAGGAGAGGGACTCCTCTCCAGTGCCACGGTGGGGCTGGAACCTGGGGAGGAGAGGGACTCCTCTCCAGTGCCACGGTGGGGCTGGAACCTGGGGAGGAGAGGGACTCCTCTCCAGTGCCACGGTGGGGCTGGAACCTGGGGAGGAGAGGGACTCCTATCCAGTGCCACGGTGGGGCTGGAACCTGGGGAGGAGAGGGACTCCTCTCCAGTGCCACGGTGGGGCTGGAACCTGGGGAGGAGAGGGACTCCTCTCCAGTGCCACGGTGGGGCTGGAACCTGGGGAGGAGAGGGACTCCTCTCCAGTGCCACGGTGGGGCTGGAACCTGGGGAGGAGACCCCTCCCTCCCTCCCTCTGACTGTGGGGTCCTCCAGTAATCAAGTCAGTGAGCCCTCCGGTCCCAGGTTCAGCATGTCTCTTAGCAACAGCTCTGCCAGCCCCACATGCCCCCACCCCCTCTCCCTGTCACACACACTCCATCTCAGGTAAATGGATGGTGGTATCGGAGGTGGCCATGTCTACAACACAGCTACATCATTTGATTTAAAGCCTTACAGTATAATGCAATGATTTCATCTGCAGTACATTTAGCAAGTGCCTGCAATACTGGTGTAGTAGAACATTGAATACAGCATAATAACAGGATTCAGTTAGTTGTGTTTGATTTCGAGACCCCAGTGTATAAAGCCATAGGCTGGTTCTCCACTGTGCTGTATGAGAAGTAATGCTTCTACACACACATATTTTATGACTGTTGAGACTGTTGTGCGCCTTTACATACACTACACACTACACACTACACATTACACTGCACTGCACTACACTACCCTATGAGTACAAAGAGAAAGAGCCCTTTTATAAAAAACAACTCTGTACTCTCTTTGCTCTAGTGCAGTCTGATTTTGGGCACTGTGTATGTATGTATGTATGTATGTATGTATGTATGTATGTATGTATGTATGTATGTATGTATGTATGTATGTATGTGTGTGTGTGTGTGTTTAGATCTCCTATCTGCATCCCTACATACAGTGACGTGACATGTCTGAATGTAGAGGGCTGAAGGGAGCAGCTCGATAACACCATCATCCCCTCAGGTGCTTTCACCCTGCTGGAAAGCAGCCACTTTGGAAGGGAGTGTGTGTGTGTGTGTTTGTGTGTTTGTGTGTGTGATCCAAGACCCTGATTCTAAGTGCTTAAATATGTCCACGTCTAGTCTAGCCCACATTTTTGTCTTGCGGTCATGTTCATTCATTTTCTAGATGGCTTAGTTTTCCAATGCCTCATTTCCGGCTATCACAGACCTGCTCCAGTACAGACTCCACTCCTCTGCTCGTAGGTTCTTCTGTCAGACAGTGTGCTTTAAACAGGCTTGATGACAGCTCTGTAGGAAAGACAGCCTGCTCAGGATGCTCATACACAAACACACACACTATTTTCTCACTCTCTCTCTTTCTCTCTCTCTCTCTCTCTCTCTCTCTCTCTCTCTCTCTCTCTCTCTCTCTCTCTCTCTCTCTCTCTCTCTCTCTCTCTCTCTCTCTCTCTCTCTCTCTCTCTCTTCTCTCTCTGTCTCTCTCTCTGTCTCTCTCTCTCTCTTTGTATAAAAGTTATGAACACAGAATGGGGGGTCATTGTTGAGCCAGCAATAAGCCGGCAGCGAAGGTAGTCACAGAGCCGAATCGACATCTGTGTAAAAGGGAGAGACGGTTTGTTGGGTTCAACGTAAACAAGCAAAGCCGGCATAATGACGAGTCTTCTATTTGGCAATATTGTAGGATCTCTGTATAGAAGAGGCTTCTCTCCCACACAGACACGCACACACACAGACACACACGCACACAGATACACACGCACACAGACACACGCACACAGATACACACGCACGCACACAGACACACACGCAACAGGGGCTTGGTGGCCATTTCATGGGTCACAAGCCACTGCAGACAGGTCAAGTGCATTTCCAGCACATCAGCCCTGACAAGCCAGCAGAGAAGCTAGAGAACCCACCCACTGTATACCCTGATACACAACTCATACAATGTATGCTCTACACAATTACTCCAGTGTAAAATCACCCGAATGAGCCTTGTTCATGCTGTGTGGAGCAGTCAATACTGAAATAACGTTGATGCAAGACCGTCTTCTTCGAATGGTACCTCCTGGAGTCAAGAGCTTGGTTAGTCCAAAAGTCAATCAGAGGCTCTTACTACATACAGTACATTATGGATGTAATCTGATGATGTGGAACTGTGATTAATAACATACTTCCATCTGGTTCATCCCATTCATGGCTGCTTCACTTTGAATGATCTTTCACTGTTTCCTATTATGCTAATAGTACTACAGTTTATTGATATTGGACATTTTCTCATTATGCAGTGAGAGAGTGCACGCATCACACTGCATGTGGCACCTCATAGACCCCCCCATGTAGACTGTAGAGTGCTCTTAGCTTTCTCACACACACTTTGAGGGGGATACATCCTGGTGAGTTCATGAGGCCATCTTGAAGATATCAATGGGTTTGATATTGCCCTCAATCAACACACACACACACACACTGTCGGTAGATGTAGAATGCTAGCTGGATATCACCTATAATCCCAAAAGATGGATGACTGTGGCCTGGAACCTTTATTGATGTGTGGAAGACCCTGGGTTTAATAGCCCTCTGTTTTCTATTAGTCTTTTGTGGGTGTAAAATAGGATGCTTTGATTCCCGCTGCTATGTGGTTGTGTGTGTCAGTATGTATGTATGTGTTTGTTGTGTGTTGTGCTACAGTATATAGAGTATATCATTTTCTGTGTGCTGGCCATAAAATGGAGAGCTTCTATGCACCTAAAGGGTTTTCAGTGTGCTTGTGTGTGTATCTTGACATGTCTGTCTGACAACTCGTAGCAGAATATACACACCATGTCAATGTTGATGATGTTATTTGGTTAATTCCAAACTTGAATATTTTCTCCCAAAACAAAACTTTATAAATCAACTGTGAATAGGTCGGTGGGAAATGACATTCAGAGTGAGAGAAAGAGAGAGGGAGAAGGACAGATAAGTGGCTACGAACTGTGGGTAATTTTGAGCTCCTATAATGCAGCAATCACTGGTAGTCAGAAGGCACCTTGAATGCTTGGTGATTACCCTGCCGCTAATTGCATTCAATTTTGTCCGAAATGTGTGTGTGTGTGCCTGTGTGTGTGTGTAACGAGAACCCTAATCCCAGACGCTCTCAGACATTGTTTCCAGTGATGGTAAACAGTCTCTCCGTCTCTGACCTACTTCTTCCACTATGGAGACATCAGGGGTGCTAGAGGATCCAGGCAACTGGGACAGCCAACACGGGTGTCCTCTAGCTGTGGTCACCCCCCCCTGATGCTACTGAACCGCAAGAACTCACACTGATCACCCTACATCGATTCCCATAGGGCTGGTGACCACCAATGAGGAGACACTTCCTGGTGTTGTCAGGAAGTGAGGAGTGAATGATTTCTGATTTTCCACTCATTTATTTAAGGGAAACCGAAGCAAAAGAGCAAAACGCACACGAACAACACACACACACCTTATTCATAAAATAATGAGGATTGTTGAAGGTTCATCCTCAGAGTATTAAATAGACCTTTTCAAACACACATGCCATGTAAATGAACTCTCTCAGAGCACCATGGCTGTGTACACAGCGAGGAATGTGGAGTTCCCATTCATTCATCTCTTATTACTTATCCTGGGATGTGTCCAGTAGGAAGGAATATAGTACCGCGGATGCCAGGACATGATTTATGTGGCCACTGCTCCATTCTTGTCGGTGTGGGGAACAGGAATTCACTGCATACATGCATGCACACATATAGTTCTCGCACGCAAGCACAGACAACTACAAATACTCACACGCACGCGCGCGCGCACGCTCGACCTTCATCAGGGTGTGTCTTCCTGGAAGTGTTGGACCCTGCTGGGTCTACGTGTGTGTTGCCGGGTGAGGCCAGGCTCTTCATCAAGGCTGATCAGAGGGATGGTGGAGGCATGTGGACGTCTCCACTCAGCCCTGAGCCCCACTGCTGTATCCGCTCAGACGCTCACACTCCAATCAGCCTTTGATTACTGCACAGCACAAAGAACTGCAGTGGTCCCTTGCTGATGTGGGTGTGTATGTATGTGTGTGTGTGCATGTGTTTGTCTGCTTGTGAGAACGTTGCATGTGCGATTTGGAAATAGAATGACTGCCTTGCGGATGTTTGTGAGTGGGAGTGTGTATGTGCGTGTGTGAGTGTGTGTGTGTGGCTTCCTGACATCTCAGGGACAGCAGTGTTAATGGTTTTAGCGGGGCTGAGTCCTGACCTCTGACTTTACTGCTGCTGCTGTTCTCTCTCTCTCTCTCTCTCTCTCTCTCTCTCTCTCTCTCTCTCTCTCTCTCTCTCTCTCTCTCTCTCTCTCTCTCTCTCTCTCTCTCTCTCCAAGCGGGCTGGCAAAAAAGTTCTGTCTGTCGGAGGGGACTAAGGGACAGAATGATAAAGGAAAGTATTGATTTCTTTGATCTCTTGGGATGTAAAATCAGAAGAGAACACTTTGCCTTGCACTTTTACCTATTAGGAAATTACATTTCACAGAAGGGCTCTCAGTGGCCCCTTAAACCAGGATTTGAAAGAACGTCCTGTTTGAGTCCCTAAGCAGATGAGAGGCTGACACAGTAGTAATGCTAATGTCGCTAATGAGGGGTGTGTCACAGGAAGTGTGTCTGTTCCTGTCTCCTGGAATGATTCTCTACCACTGTTGTTAGACAAGAGAGAGCGCGTGTGTCTGTGTGTATGTGTGTGTGTTAGAATGTGTGTGTTTGTGTGTGTCAGTTGTCTCCCATGGGAGATTTGGTCAACCAGGGTGTTAAGTGCTCTCAGCTTTTCTCCCCCAGCAAGCACTGCTGCATGAGTCACTGACCTCCGAGGCAATGCACACACACACACGTAAACGCACACACAAACAAACACACACACACACACATTCCTCTTCTGTCCGAGGCTTTAGAGGACTGGAGGAAAGCACACAAACAAAGAAGCAGGATGATACACAGAGAGCTCTCTTGTTCTCTCTGTCAACCTCTCAACTTTTCCATCTGTCCTTCCACTCCTTTTTTCTCTCCCTCCATCAATCATATCGATCGTCCTCCGCTTGTACCTTCATCCGTTGAAAAAAGGGTATGAGAGGAACAGAAAACAAACTACGTGGGTGGTGAACTCCTCAAAGACACAAGCACAGCCTTCTGGAGGCTAATGCTACACTAGACCCTGAGAGGAATATCAATACAGGTTGAACTAATCCACTACCCAGCATGCCACCTACCTGGCAGCTGCCCTCGGGTGCATGGTTGTAATTTTGGAATGCCAGGCTCAAGGTTTCCCAGAATGCATCAATAAAGCCTGTCCAGCTGCTTATCAACAGAGACACAAGGATGTTTGGGTGAAGCTTCTTTCAGTGTGGTGATATGTAGGAAGCATCTGAGGTACACGCCATATTTGACTCAGTTCCCAGTTCTTGTGATGTTGAGGTTGTAAAGTCGTGCTATCCTACCATCCCACTGACTCAGGCGTTCCTTGGGCTCACCCTCCCCATTGTTATGAGAGCGGGGCTTGTGAAGGTTGTGTTGTTTCACCAGGAGACATGAGACCCTGCTGAACTCCAACATGTCTGCCTGATGACTCGGCAGTTCTGACTTCAGCTATCAGGTTCATCTCAGGAACGAGACGTTTCTCTGCCTTCTCTCTCTCCTTGTCTTTCTCTCTCTGTCTCCTTCCCTCTCTCTCTCTGTCTCTCTACCTTTCTGTCCTCTCGCTGCATGGCCGTGGCTGGACAGGAAGTTACCTTGTTGTTATCTGAAGCTGAAGGTCTTTCTCCTTGTTTCCAGTTTCCCTTCTTGGCAGGGAAAGCAGCTCCACTGTCTGGCTAGTCTCCCGTTCCAATGCCTGCCGTTCTCCTTTTGTCTCTCTCTCCCCATCTTCCCTCTTTCATTATTTCTCTCTCCCTCCCGTCTTACTAAATGATCTCTTGGATATATTCGCTTGGCTCCCTGCTCCCTCATCCCCCTGTTTCTCTTTCTCTCTCCCTCCCCCAGTGATAAATGGCAGTAATATCAGGCAGGCTGACATGGTGTTTTCCTAGAGCATGCTGTGAGGAAATGGGTAACTCTCAAGAACAATAGGCTCTGACTTAGTGGAGCATTTCAAACAGGAGGCACAATGCACTCAAACTGATGGCATTCAGAAGTGTGTGTCTGCTGTGCGTGCGGATCTGTCACAGAACACCACCCAAATGGTGGCAGGCTCACAGGAAGTGATGTCATTCAGAGGGGTACAGTAGATAGGTGATGTGGTGTGACTCCCTGTCTTAAAATATCCTATGTCTGGATTGGTCAACATGAGTCACCAGCTGTCACCAACATGAAGTATTTTCGCACCATTTCAAATATTAAAAACGAAAACTCATTCAGACATATCTGTTGAGAAAATTCAGCTATGTGCACAGACTTAAAGGGCAGAATCCTGACTTTCCTGAACTGTCTGCATAAAGCTGATAAAGCTATCCCGAATAAAGCTGAGCGCTATATTTGGGATATCCATGGTAACCAGCTGAGGTGCTCCATGTTGTGCCAGAAGGATAGGTCATCTGACGTTCTAGCTTGTATCATTGTATCATTCTAGCTTGTATCATAGCTTGCATGACACAAACACACACACTCACACACACACACACACACACACACACACACACACACACACACACACACACACACACACACACACACATGTAGGCACTCTCTTTCTCTCACACACACAGACGAATGTGGGGGTAGCAAGCTGACATATTGCACACATTGTGTGGACAAGGAAGCTAAAAACATCATGCCCATCATCATTTACAGATGAAGTTTTCTGCCACTCACTTTTTACTGGGTGGATTTATTAGCGTGGTCTTGGTGGTTAAGTGGCTTTCTTAAAGAGATTTGTAGGGAAAGACTTTTGTGTCACCACAAAAGCCCCTGAATTTCACTGTAGAAGCTCCCTCGGTCTGTGTTGCCCTGGACAGGGATTTTTCCCATGGCCGAGTTTCTCACTCATTAGAAGTATTCACTCCGCAAGGAAGGTTCTGCACTGACCTCCCTGTCAGGAGCACAGACTCAGGATACCGGCCAGGCTGTTACTCTCTGTTAGTTCCAGTCGTTAGACAGAGAGTGAGAGCAGGAGGAGAGAAAGAGAGATAGAGAGAGGGGGGAGGGTGAGGGGGCTGGTGGAATGGAACACCTTTCATGAGAAGGTGAATGGATGTTATTCTGTGATGTTAAATGTGATTAGTAAGGAGGTTCCTCTCCTGGGCACCACTAAGATCACTGCGTTATTAGTATGACTTTTAACCAGATTATTTAGAATCATTCACATAATTTTTTCAAATTTACAAACAAGATAAATGCTCAGGTTGATGAATATTGTGAAACAGCTGCAGCAGATGGTTGTGTCAGTCAGTTATTTGTTGAAGATGAAAAATACATGGTTGTGTGTGTGTGTGTGTGTGTCTGTGTGCGTAGCTGGAGCTTTACTACCCAGGGTGTAACCTAATCCCGGATGCAGAATGTGTTTCTCAGGTCAGATGGTAGTCAGAGTCATCACTCCCCATGATAGATAGAGGTTTAAATCTTACTGTTCCACTGTGAGGAGAGGAAGAAGGAAAATACATATAGGTGATAGAAACGGATAGGTTCTGAAGGGAGGGAAGCAGGAGGACAGCTCATCAGAATGCAAGAAATGTATTTGTCCTGAACCATCACTGTCTTTGAGTGTTCTCAACAGAGTGTGTGTGCGTGTGTGTGTGTGTGTGTGTCAGGGACAGGTCTTCCCTCAGTTAGGGACAGGAGGTCTTTCCTGACATACAGCAACATAACCAGGGCCAGATGTTTTTCCTGACCTTGCAACCTGACTAGTTAGACTATAGCCTTTAAGGGCTTTCACAATGTCACTCTGAACTCTGCATGTGTGTGTGTGCACTTTGTAGCTTCTAAGAACTCTCAGTCGTGTCTTTTCGGTGTCTCCCATGAAGACCCCCCCCCACACACACACATCTGATGTATCTGTGTGTGTGTGGGGGGGGGGATAGGAAGTGTGTGTGAATGAGAGTGAGCTCCTCCCCAATATATATTACAGATCCTTTTAAGGTTTTAATATAATGTCTTTGAGAGTGACGTAATGCTGGGGCCCCTCAACCTCTGGAACATCTGGTAGTGGTTCTTAGAGATGAGTTTGTGTGTACGAGAGTGCAAGAAAGCTAGAGACACACAGAGAGAGAGAGAGAAAGAGAGAGAGAGAGAGATGAAAAAGAGAGAGCGATAGATATTGAGTTTTTTGTTGTCTGTGACAAGAGCCCGAATCCTCGGTTATCTGTGACACTGTGAAGCTCTGAACAAAAGCTTTTGAGTCTCTCTGAGGAGGTGACTGACTGAGTCATCTCTCTCTCTCTATTTCTCTCACTGTCTCTCTCTCTCTCTCTTTCTCTTGGCATTGTAATTAGAGTGTCTTGCTTTGTGTGTGTCAGTGCATGTGACTTGATTTACTGCTGTGTGTTTTGATTGTTGCCAGATCTCAGCAATGAGTGAGCTGTACGACTGTCTGGCTGTGTGGCTGTATGACTATCAGACTATAGGACTGTAGGATGTTCTGACTGTCTGGCTGTGTGGGTTGGTGGTGCTTGTGTGGTGGGCGCCCACAGTCATTGCTGGTCCAGACTGGCTCTATCAGCCCTCCACAAACACACAGACTTGGGACATAACACCAACACTGCTGAGGAGAGGTATCAATCTCCTGTAAAAACCAGAGGAGTAGTATTGTCTGTATGTTGGGTGTGATGCATACAGGATGTCTCCAGTGGAAGCGAGGCTGGAAGTCTGAATAGGGTCACAGACGAGCTCGGTTGCTTCTGTTGTCGTCAGCTAACTCCTTTGAGTCCTTTTCCTTCTGTGTAAACTAGCACAGCACCTGTGGGCTGGTCTTGTTAAGCCATTTACACGCGCACACGCGCACACGCGCACATTCACATGCATATAAATACAAGCGCACACACAAACACACACTTCCTCCTATAAATGTGCACACATGCTTTGACTATTACAGCTGTTTGCTGAAGAGAAGCAGCTTTCTTCACTGGTGTACTGTGGTAGTTGCAGTAACGAGTGATCTCTCTACCATGTGAGACTTTTGCCCTGTATGTTTGTGTGTGCATGTTATTATATTGTGACGATCTCTTCTGTATGTATTTGTGTTACAGCATTGGGGTGGGATGTGTGTTTCGGAAATTCTACAATTATCTTGTTACAATGCTGTTGCAGTATCTAACCAGGGAGAGGCTCTGGGACTTTGAGTGTTGCTACACTCTTGAAAGAGGCTGATAACGCTTTTTTTATTTAGTTTATCAAGTTATCTCCTGAAAGAGAAATGCAGGACAGGGTCGTTCGTTTTCTTATCTTTATCCTGACTGTGTTCTCATGTTGAGTTTTATAAACATAATTTTGCTCTCCTCTCAGCCTGACCAACAGCTAGTTGGCAGGATTCTTCAGCAGCAGATGGTCTGCAGAATGGAGTCTTACATAAAAGGCAGCAGTTGCCACTTGCTGGGGCTTGAGTTTAGTCCAAGGCCTGATCTCATGAAATCAGTCTGATAATGGGCAGGGCTTGATCAGCATGTCTGTAATGGATTTAAATGAGTAGTCATTGCATTTGAGACGATCATGAATGAGACATGTCCCAATCCCAATCAGGCTGGCTGTACATGAACTGTGATGCTTCCTCTATTATGGGTACTAGATAGAGCGAACTGGAGAGCATGCGTCTGGGTTTCTGTCCCCTTACACCGTAGCTGTAACTTGACTCACAGTGTACAATTGACATCCATAGTTCTTTATACCTAAGGAAATGTTTTTTTCCCCCGTGTGTTCATCATGTTGAGAGAAGTGAGATTGTGTGTGTGTGTGTTTAAGTCAGGGGGGGGGGGGGGCTGGGGGGCAAGGAAGGTGATTGGCAGCTCTGCATGCTCCACTGATCAAATGCTCTGATTGACAAGCATGCAAATGCCAAAGAGCCTTGCTGGGCTGAATTGATTTTTCTGTGTGTGTGTGTGTGTCTGTGTGTAACTGCACGTTAATAGAGGTGTGAGAAGTGGCAGGTGAAGATGCCTTCTGTCAGCTGTCCAGAACATCCACATCTTCAGCAGGCGACTGTCTAGCCAGCCACTCTCTCACTTAACCTCTTTATGTCGCACGCAACCTCGCCTTCCTCCGAATCCACCATCCATTGTTTACAAGCTGCAGTAATGTGT